>NW_027107817.1:385493-448827 GCF_000696795.3 Halyomorpha halys | reverse complement strand
TTTTTTAATAATTATTATTATATTTTTATTTTTTAATTTATTTTCATGTTAGTAGTTGTTAATTAAATTATTAATTGTATCACTTTAGATCAATTAATATTGCACTTATCTAGCTTAAAAATTGTACAACCTCCACAATGCCCTTATTTTGGCACCAACCGATAGATGTTGTTATCTGGTCGAACCACATTGGATGTAATTTTTTAAATGAATAAAATTAAAAAAATAATAATAAATTAATTAATGCTAAATTAAAAAACAATAATAATAATTAACAAGAAAGAGCAATTAATGTTTATAATGCTATGTACACCTGTCATTAATTGAGATACCAGGGCAATAGCTGAAGGCAATTATCCAAATATATATTTATATTCATTAAAATTATTTGAGTCCTAAAAAACTATTATTATTGAATTTATTTTTCAAAGGGCTTTTATGTTTACAAGTTTACCAATTATATATCTTTATATTTATAAAATATTATCTTCATTGAAAATATATAGTATAATAAAGGGGGTGGTATTGGGTAATATAATAGTATATAACCTACATAAAGGAACAAAATATTTATTTACATTTAGTACATTATTTATAAAATGATTACAATGATATGGGGTTATTACGTATCAATATACATATTTACAAATTTTAAATGAGAATTAGAAACATCCAATATAAAAAATAATCTTTACTGCTACAACCCATGAAGGGTGATAATAATATATCTAAATAAAGTTTATAAACATCCAATAATATATTTTGATCCTTATCTCTCACTTTGTTTATTTTTCATGTTATGTTCAAATTGAATAAAGTTTTAGATTTATATGTGCTTATACCCATGGGTAAAAGAAGGAAGCCTGGCAACTTACATCTTTTGTACTTAATTATTCCTTATTTTCAATGGAGGGTACGAAAAAATAAAATTATATGTGCTTAGTAATTAATTTTTTAGATAGAATTTTTAATTTTTTCTTATAATTATAATATCGATGATCAACTTCAAAGATGTTAATGCCGATTTAAAATATGTAAAAATTATAATTAATGTCATATTTCGGTCTATTATTATATTTTTATTTAATACAAGATCGGCCTGGTGGGCCTTACATGGTTAATATAGCAGTTACATTTATTTATTATTATTTTTTTTTTAACAATTGATTATGGGGGATATAGACTAGTGTAAAAGACACCCCTAACTATATACAACATTATAAATAAAAATTGTAAATAATAACGATGTATTATTAACAAAATATACATAAATAAATAAATAAAAAAAATAAATAGATAAAAATAATAATTCTTATGAAGAGAGAAAAAGAAAAGTTCATAAAAATGACATTTATAGATTTAATAAAATAAATAATTACCTTTTAATAAGAAAAAAACAAGTTAATTTAAGAAAAGGAGGAAGAGAAAAATAAATAAAATAGAATTTATAACAGGATGTCCTGTAGCAGCCTGGACTTTAGTCTTCGGAATGATATTGGATTTCCCAAGTTGAACCTCACTGCTCCTTTAACTGCCAGTAACTGAGAATGGAATTTTATGAACCATTTTATTTAGGTCTTAAAAAAAAAATATTTTAAGTGATACCAAAAAGGAATATAAAAGAAATTAAAGATAATCAATAAATCAAAAAATTGCAGAATACTGTCAAAACTTATACCATTTTTTAAAAATATAATCACAATTTTATTTGCACATTTTAGGAGTTTTGGCTTTATAAAAATGCAATATCCAGTCATTATTTATGTTTTATAAAATCTTATTTCTTTTCTCAGGTGAAAAACAAGCGTTCCTTGGACCAGAACCAGTGAGACTGACGCCAGCCTGGGAGGAGACCAATTTACCCAATGATGAACTGAATTTCAAAGGTGTTACAATGGAACATCATCTCGAAGCTCACCCTCCATCGGATAGGTACTTTAGTATATATTTTTAAAAAAAATATTTCTATCTTTAGTATTTTATTTATATGAAATATATTACATTATAACTAGCGGTTAACTTCTTTGTACTGATATTAACTTAAATTACTAAAAAATATAATTGTTGTGGTATTATTAGAAGATTTTTCACACAAAGTATCAAGTCCTTCAAACACCAGTAAAAAAACTAACCATTCAACATTTCGCTAATTCAGCCATCGTTAGGAAAGGAAACATGAGATCAAATAAATTCAAGCTAGAGATAGCACTTCTCACATCAACAGTAAATAAAAGATTTGATTAGCCAAATAAAGATTGTATACAAACCAGTTCCATACTCTATGCAATGTTTGCATATTAAATTAATCCATTCGGGACAGCAATTTTTTTTAACTCGGCCCCCAGGAGAGAAATTTTTTCTCTTTATATTCTTCATTTTTAGTAAATAAAAATCTTATTTACTATGGAAATTACCCAATTCGTAAGTGTATCCGATAATTATACACCATATGTGCAGCTCGCTCGTCAGTAAATTTGTATTGCAATGCGGATTGAAAACCATTTGTGTAATGTAAAGTAAACTAAAAAATTCATCAACATCAAAATTGATAAACATTTATTTTGGTAAGCAACAAAACCAATGCCAAATTTTGTTTTTCTATACTTTAAAGATACTATTAATTCAAAAAATGTCCTACCTCAAGAACTAATTTACTGAGAATAACTGATAAATGATCATTACTATTATTGCATCTACATTGCACAATCAGTCTCGAATGGGTTAAGGAGAAAGGTCATTGCAATGCTAAAGGTTTTACTCTGGATATCAAATATACAGCCCAATTCCAAGAGGCTGTCTCTATGAAAAAGACTGTTTGCTACAGAAATGGTGTTTTAGGGAAAGCAGCAAGAAAATTCAGAAAGAAAAGAATTAAAAACGAAAGATTCATAATGATGAGATAGTTGACCATGGAATAACATAGATGGTTGGGTTGCTAGTAGGAAATCACAAAGCCAAGTGGCTTCCTAGTAGCAGCCCTGATGAAGGCAAGAAATTCTGCCCGAAACATTGGCACTATTAAATAAGTTATTTCAACTTATTTGTGTTATATTCTGACCACACCCTCCAACCATCTTCTCCTCATCTAAAAATGAAAGAATATGAAAACTTTTACTTGTGAAAAGAACATACCCTTAATTTTTAGGAGAAAAAGGATTATGTTGGTTTGAACATGTTGAAAGAATGTCTGCAGAATGATCACCAAAGATAACTATGGAATGGAAAGTGGAGGGGAAAAAGAAAAAAGGAAGATCTAGTGCAAATTGGAAAACTGAGGCGGAAGTTTGGCAGGACATGGCATTAATAGAGAAGAGTATAAAAAAATTTTGAAACATATTTATAGGTATAGGAAAACCACATTAGTGGTTTTTAAATTCCTTTATTTAAAAAAAAAAATAAAGAAAAGAAAGTAAAAAGGAGAAACTCAATGCAATATTACAATAATAGTCTAACAGCAATTTCTTTTTGTCGCTCATTAAAGAAAAAATGTAATGTAATATAAACAATAGAATAAGTTCTTTACGTGTCTACTAATTTAGTTATTTTTTTTTTTTAGGTACAACATAGTCTATTTGATTATGTTCCTCCATGGAATGGGTACACTTCTGCCATGGAACATGTTTATTAATGCTAAAAGTGTAAGTGTTTAACTTTTGTCAATATTACTTTGAATATATATTTTATTCAGTTCTCCTATATATAAGATGCACTAGACAATAACCAGGAAGCTTCAGGGGTTGATTATTCCCCACATTTCTCATTAATAAAGTCTATGTTCTCAATTTTTTTTTTTTTATATATTAAAATCATTCTCTCGTCCAAAAATGATCTTTCCAAAATCTGATTGTCATATGGATATAGGTATATTCTCTCTGGTGGAGCTAATGGGTATTGAATTTTACTTCTTTTAGATTTTGATCTCATAATCTAGAATATAAAAAAAAAAAATGTGGTTTATTGAATAATTATTGTGTCTGTTAGAAGGATTAAATTAGAACATAAAAACCATAAATAGACAGAATTAAATTATTGATTATTAAAACATCTTGAATAAATTAATTTTATTAATTAAAACAAATCCCTTATAGGCACTAGATGAAATAGAATTTATGAAGGAAGATGATCCAGGTAGCAATCAAAAAAGGTACTTCAAAAACTATTTATTATACACCAATGTTTCTCTCCACTTTTCATGGCTTCATCAGGGCTAAAAAAGAACATAAAAAACTTTAAAATATTCTAAACTAGGATGGGACTTTAAGATGACATGAAAATATGTTGTAAGCTATGGTAGGACTATATAGCAACCCGTCCTTTATTTGTTGGTGAGCAACCCTGTTGTTAATTATTTTTTAGGTTTTTGTATATTGTTTGTAGCCCTGATGAAGGCCTCCAAAGTGGGAGGAAACTTTGGTATAATAAATAATTGTCTACCGTTTTGAGTTACCTTTTTTGTTCACCACCTGGACTATTGACAATCTTCCTTCATTAATTGAGGAGAGGGTATGGACGCTCAGGTGGTTAGGCCCAGATCTTACCAATCTGAGATCTGTGGGCAGCGCCGGTACGAATTGGCCAGGAGCGTTGACTTATTTCAATGCGTGGCAGTCCCAAAAAATTAAAAACTTGACACCCTAACCCTCCCCCACCATGGTTAGAATAGGTTGGTCACCTCTAAATAACCCTCTCATATGTCAGAAATGATCATGAAGGGGTCAAAAAAAAATTGAGGAGTTTCCTATGAAATTAATGCATTCACTTCTGAAAACTAATGTTTTTTTTTTTTATAAATTAAAATTCTGCACCGAAAATTTATTCAGTTTATTTCAAACTTTAAATTTTCCTTGGTCAAATTATTATTACATATTAATATTTTCTATGAAAATATTAGATTCCCCACATGAGATACCCCCATAATAATTTTTAAATAATAACTTTCCAAAATTGGATATATTGACTTTTGATAGTAAATTCCTCAATCGCATACACTCAACTAATAATTTTACAAAATAAATCCTAATTAGGATGAGTTTGTATATATATGTTAAAAAGATGTAAATAATATCTATTTTAGCAAATGAGGCGTTCAGTTGTAAAACATGGTAACTGACGAAACAAAACTTTTACGATGTTAAAATGTTTTGCCTTCAACCAGGAGTTGGTTACTGTAACTTAAAGTCATCGTTATTCTCTTAACAGAACAAATTTTATGAATATTCTTTAAAAAATTTATGTTATAAGCCGGTGATATAAAAAATCTCTATTCATAAAAAAATTCAATAACCATGTTTTACGATTGAATGCCTCAAATTTAGAATTTAGTAGCCTATGTATTTTTCATTACTTTATCCAATGTTCACTTGTTTTTAGTTAATGAAAACAATATTTCTTTTCAGTATTTTGTTGATTATAAGTTGAGCTATAACTATACTGGAATAGAGACTGAATACGCTGCTAATTTTCTTCCATACCTCGGGCTAGCTGCTCAAGGTCCTAGTTTTATTTTCAACTGGCTTAACGTATTTGTTAGGATCGGGTAAGTGTTTAAATATTATTAAAATTTACTAAATAATAATTTTAAAACATTTTTGTTTTAATTATTATCATTATAGAATAATTTGAACATTAATTCTATATCTATATTATTACTTTTTAGAGGAAAGCTGAGTACTCGAATAGTTTGGAGTATTGTTGTCGAAATGTTGATCTTTGTCGTAACTGCTGCACTTGCCATGATAGACTCAAAGGACTGGCCAGATATATTTTATTATGTCACAATGTTGTCCGTTGTTGTATTAAACAGTAAGTAATTCAGATATTTTTAAAATTTATATAATATTATCTCGCATAGATTTAAAATTATCTCTGTTTCACATACTGAGGGGGAATAAAAGTTGTCACACGTTTATTGAAAACATTTTAATCAGAATTTTGAATAATAATTTATACTACTATATAAAGCTGAGGTTCATTCTGCTGAAGATATCTGAAGGAGGGGGGCCACCTGTAGCTCAGTGGTTCAGCACAGTCTTACCATTTTAAGGACTGGTGGCGGTGTCGGTTCGAATCCGGCCTTTGGCATTGTCTTTCTTCATTGAGTGATAGTCCCATAAAATGAAAAACTTCAACCCCCAACCATGGTGAAAATAATAGGAGTACAAATAAAGAAATTTACCTGGCTCTATGGAAAATTCCGATGCCATTAAAATATATATATAAAAAAAAATTAGTTTTGTAATAATTAGTTAAAAAAATTCATTGTTCCATAAAAACTGTTTTTTCATTGTAGGACATGACTAGACAAACAATAAAGTTGTGAATTGTCGCCACAATAGAGTTGGTTTATTGACTGATCCTCAAGATTCAAATATATACATTCATCTACTGTTTAGTGTTGTTTATAAAATGATAATTTTATTAAATTCTATTTTTTTTTTTCAGTGGCTAATGGTATTTACCAAAATACCATATATGGAATGGCTGCGAAGTTACCTCCGAAATACACTGGTGCTATCATTCTTGGATCTGTAAGTAACTTAGAGTACTTCTATATTATAATTAAATATATTTAATTTCCAAAAGTTATTTTACAATTATTGGCTTTATTTACTTATTTTTACGTTGTCTTCCTTTTTATACAAAGTATTTCAGTGTTAGGTTTCCTATCTAGAAATATTAATTAAGAATCACTAAAACAAGAAAAAAATTCCTTTTTTAAAATTGAGGTGAAAAAAATTTCCAATAGAATACAACCTCTTTTATATTTTTCTTGTGCAAAGTTTCAGGACAATCATCCCGTACTCATGCACTTTTACGATCCTAACATTAAGTCATTCTTATCAACAATTTTCATCTATGTTATATGTGTATATTTAAAATTTTTGTAATCATATTTACCACTTATTTTCAATTTCCATATTGAAATCATGTCATCTATATAATCATAGTTTAAAATTGTTTTATAAATACATTATTTAAATTATTGTCTTTCACTAGTGGTGCATTCATCTATCTCTGTAGCACAAACCAATGCTCTATATAAGACATAACCTCTTTGGACATATCAACATGCCCAATATGCTGTTTTATTATCTCCTTATTGATATGTCTAATTTTAATTATGTGCAATTTAAGTTAAAAATTATAATTTTTTATGATTAGGCAATTTTATTCTCACATATTTTCCTCGATTTTTTAAATATTTATATGGTTAATCTATTTATTATATCGGTATATTTTATATTTAAATGCTTTGTGTCTGTTTTATAGTTTACCGTGTCTTTAATATTTTTAGTTATATGAACTGCTTCCAGAAACCTTCTGCTTTTAATGTATTGTCTATTAATAAATAAAAATTCCAAGTAGAATTTGAAAAATTAAAAGTATGTTCAATAAAACTTAGTTTAAAAGTTAAAGATTGTAATTGTTATGAATTATTTAGGTTATAATAAATAAATTGATGCACGAACATTAACATTCATATTAAATGTTGTTCAAAGTGACCTTAAGCATTAAGACAAGTTTGACATCTTTCTTCCTCAGCAGCAATGGCCGAACGGCATTGTATGTGTTATTGACATTGACCAGGCTTGCATTGAATTTTTGTTTGATGTTATCCCAAACTAAAAAATTCAGTGGTGTCAGATATGGAAGGCGTAACAATACACATATTCAGTGCAGTTCAGCACCTGCTGTTTTGGGAGAAAGATCCCAAGCCTCTCTTAATTTTCAAGTTAATCACTTTTAACAGAGAGAGAAATACTTTATTCATCTATGCTACCCAAATACATCGGGTTGCTACACACACAGCATACTAATCAATCCGTAACCGGACATATATAAATTACATATAATTACATGGTATAATAAAATAGAAAGAAAAGAGTTTTTTTCCCTACAGTTTCCTTTTACAATCAATTTCAGTCTATACACCTAATACAAATATTTCAATTCATTCCTTTTTTTCTTTCCCTTTTCTGTTCCTTCAATTTCACAATTTTTAATTCACCCGATCAACAAATTCACTCTCCCGAATTCACCCTTCTAGATCCTCTCCAGTGACCCGCTAAACAAATTCACTATTAGACGGCAATGTGAGATCAGACCATTAATAATAGTCACAGCAGTAGATCAATTTACCAAAAACAAACAAATAAATACATTTTACGAGAACAATACTAACACATAGATTCAAAGGAAAATATAATACAAAGCCGGTTACAAGAAACACATGAATGGATAACTAAGTTAAAAAAAAGTAAATAAATAATAGTACTAATAAAATAAAATAATTTAATGAATTAATACAAATTTTAATGTTTACAATTCATTAACCCCTTAATGTAGTTTTTTTTTTAAATCGGCCAAAAAAATCAATTTTTTTAATGAAAAAAACATAATTTAGAACATTGGCTTGGCAAAGAAATTAAAAAAATAATCATAATAATAAATAAAATAAACGATTTTTACTTCACCATTTAGGTATACTGTTTTGTTATTAGCTTATATAATAATCTAATAGTTTTTAGATTGTTGTTATTATTATTTAATTATTATTACAATGATTGTTAAATTATTTACTTTAATAGGCTAACTCTGTTGGTATGGGGGTTGCCCCATAAACAAATAAATAAATTATTATTATACCTTTTTATATTATGTTAAGTGAAAAATGGAAAGTTATTATTAAAATTTTACTTTTCTAGAATGTTAGTGGAACCTTTTCATCATTGATCAGTATAGGATCGCTAATCATAGCTCCTAATGCTAAGACAGCTGCGATTTACTACTTCATCACTGCTCTTTTTGTCCTATCTCTGTGTTTCGACACCTATTTTGCTTTGCCTCTCAACGTAAGTATATATATTTTTTCTCTTTTATTTATATCTATCTTTTTATGCCAAAAAAAAAATTCTCAATCATTATTTGGAAAAAAAAAAATCTATCAATTATACTATAGAACAAGAAAACTAAAAAAAACATTATTTAGTATGCATCAGATAGTAATGGTTAATAAAATGACCAAAAGAAGTTTGAAAAATAAAAAAGATGATCGAACTAAATTAATATATTTTAAATAAAATGAAAAAAAATTATTGATGAGAATGAAGCCAAATTTTATTTTTTACTATCTTTAGTTAGTACTAAAAATGAAATTAAATTTCATTTTTAGTACTAACTAAAGATTTTTACTATCTTTAGTTAGTCTTGAAATTAAATTCCATAATAATTTGTTTTTATTTATTGAAATTACAATCATGCTAATTATGAGCTTATTAGCAATTTAGTTCTAGAATGCTAAGTTTTAAAGAAAAATAAACACATTGACATAATATTTTTTTAATATTAATACAACGGCCTTAAACTACCTCAGAGGCCCAGCGGTAGCAGTGTGGTAACGCGCTAGTCTACCAACCCACAGGTTGTCAGATCGAATCCCCGGTCCCACCCGGGATTTTCCCTTGTGTTAAAGTGTCTCCTTTTTTCAAGCACAAAATAATGCAAAACTCACTAACAACCTCCCCCAGGCATTTGTGAGCCCCGTTAGTCAATGGGTGGCACTCACAAAAAATTGGCATGGGAATAACAAACCCATCCTGCAAAAAAAAAACATGTCAAGAAACGCGTGATGTATTAGTAAATGCATCGTGTAGAAATACGAAGTATTTACTAATACATCGTGCGAGGACTTAGGCCTCCATGGTCTGCTCTCCATAAAATAATAATACTAATAATAAACTACCTCATTATCGCACAAGCTCGTTGGGCTTTGGTCATTTTAATGTTCTTACTAGAGCACTAAGTTTGAGGTGATGGATGGCCTCAGCATTTCGTGCCTTTATTGTCACTCTTAATATGACTGGACGAATTTTTTAATTTCCTCTTCTGAAAACTTGAAGTTCCAGGGTGCATTGACAATTCCCCTATGAACTTTAATTTAAATCTTTATGTAATTTCTCTGTTGGAGTCCCTAAAATAAAATATTAGTTAAATAATAATTAGCAAATCAAATACTCTGTTGATCAATAATTCATTATTTCTCTTTCAGAGATTCTATAAATATAATGAACTGATGCATCAGAAAGAGATTCAGAAGAAGACAAAAGAAACGGTATCTTCGCCAAATGAAAAGACCAACATTCCTCATTGGAAAGTGCTATCAAAATGTTATCCTCAGCTATTTAATATATTTTTTATCTTCTTTGTGTCTTTAGCACTTTTCCCATCCGTGCAATCGGGTAAGTTGTCTTCTTCGTATGTCTTAAATATTTTTTTTTAGAATTAAAATTATATTAATATATACTTTTTCTATTTCAGATATCAAGAGGTCTGATGAAAATTTCTTCATTAATGACAAATTCTACGTTGAAATAATGTGCTACTTAACGTTTAACGTCAGTGCTATGTTGGGAAGTTATATAGCCACCTTTTTTCAGTGGGTAAGTTTAATTTGATTTAGCAAATATAGTTATTTTGGCTGTTTTGGAATTTGTATTCAGTTTATCCAATGAGGAAATGTTATAGCACGAAAGGGATAAAATAAAAAAATTACTTTTGAATGAAATGAGAGAAGTAAGACTCTTGGCCAGTGCTGCAATAGTCTGGGTAGATTGTAAGTGTTATTGGCTGCTGGTAGTTCTAGAGTTGAAAATTAGAGTTAGTCTGTCTTGGAAAGTATTGGAATATTTAAAAAATGGGAAATGTTTTTATGTTTTATTTCCTACTTTTCCATCCTTTATCTTATAATGCTTAGACTATACATGGCTTCCAACACTATTTATGTATCTAACATATAATGTTAGCTATTTTCTAAACATTCTTTATATCCTTTTATTCATTGTTTGTTATATTGTTTTTTGTTCTTAGCCCTGATGAAGGCTTGAAATTCTGGCCAAAATGTTGGCACTAATAAATAAGTTTTTGCTTATTAGTGTTCTGCACTGACCATACCCCCAACCATTAATTTTTATTAAAGTTCCTGTAAGATTGGAAATTCATATTCCTCATTTATCCATGAAATTCTCTTTCTTTTGATACCCCGTTCGTCAAAATCCATCGTTCCTGAGAGCGAGACCGGGAAAGGGATCGATACTACCATAATACATATATATATTTTATTACAACCTATTAACTTTCAAACTACTGTTATTTTGTTTCTTATTATTGAGAATTGCATGCGAATTTCCATTCAGAGAGTTATAACATTTAACGTAATAACTAAATAATATAAGAATAAAAGTACTATAAGAAAACCAATTGTATTTCAGCCTAAACCTAAATATCTCTGGATTCCTGTCATCTTGAGAGGCCTAATCTTCGTTCCACTATTTATGCTGTGCAACTACCAGCCAACGAACGTGGACAGGGCGCTACAGGTCTACATTACCAATGACTTTGTCTACCTCGCCATCGGTATCTTGATGGCCTTCACCAGCGGCTACTTCAGCTCATTGGCAATGATGTATAACCCTGGGTAAGTGATACTCGTTCATCTGATTCTATATTTGATGACTTAAATAAAATTCTTATATTGTAAAATATCAGAAAGAAAGCAGATTTACCTAGCTGTGGGGGCACATCTGTAGCATATTTTGTTTTCATCGGATTGTATGGGAATAAATGTAAGGTATGAGGTGTGTGAAGTTCAAACTTCTTAGAGTTCAGAAAACCAAAATATTTTAATGAAGTCGTCAAATCCAGTTGAGATATTTTAAATTTCGCACTTCCTCCCAACAAATTATTTTAGTAATGTCTCCTTATGATTTTAGTAATATATATTAATTTTCTCTTCTAATTTTTGTTTTATTTATTTTTCTCTTGATTCAGTTTTTTCTTTGATTCTTCATACTGAGAAACCTTTCATAATGATCAATTTTTCTTTATTTTTCCAACAAGATAAAAAATTAATGTACTTATTTGAATCCTTCTATGAAGGAACCTCTCCTCTTTGAATGTGATACCTATTTTATTTCCTTGTTTACAGGACACATTGGTTTAAATCAAACATGTTTTAATTCAATGTTGAAGATTTTATAATTTTAATCCCTGTTTTTTCCAGTTCATTCTTAAAACTTTCTAATCACTTTGAAATATCCATAAGAAAACAGCTAATAGAGTTTAATTGATTTATAATGTTTTATTACTGTCACATATAAATGATAAAGAGGATAACCATAAGCATAAACTATAATTTTTCCCTTTGGGGATATTATGAACTAAAATTATTTGTCATGATCCGGTAGTTTTGAATTTTTTTTTATATCTCGTAATTTCTTTTTTGTATTAATTTTGTCCTTCTTATGATTCATTGATTATTTAATTATTTTCCTCTTCTATTTTCTCCTGGATTAATTTTTATTATAATTATGATAAAGAAAGAACAAAAGTTGAAAACAATTTCAATATACCTACTCAACATAGTAGCAATTCAACAGACTTCAGAAGGCTGTGTAATGCCATCTTGAATATTTGAAACAAGTTTGTTTTTTCCTTCATTATTTCTGAATGATGAAATTGGTTAGTTTTCTATCCATGATGAAGTCAATCAGTTTACTTTTTGGTGGAAATACATGTTAACGACTGAACTAAAATTATTTATTAATATTAATACATACTCAATGGTCCTCTTTTACTCTCAACTTTTTATTTTAAAAAACTTTCAACATTTCGGCCCTTAGGCTATTTTCAAGGAGACAACTTTAATCATTGAATTGTCATAATTCATTAATAAACCATTACAATAAAACCTATATTGTTAGTATTGTTGATGAGGTTAATAGAAAAGGGATAATAATTTATTCCGAAGGATAGTTTAGTATTGAAATTTTTTGATTTATATATGACACGGGCAATTAGCCTGCAAGAAAGACAACTTTATAAATTCATGATTAAGGTTGTCCCCTTGGAAATGGCCTAAGGGCCGAAACGTTAGAAGTTTTAAAATAAAAAGTTGAGACTAAAATTAGATCATTGAAGTTTGTGTTAAAATTAATGTAAACCACTTTCAAACAATCAATATATTAAATCAGTAATCTAATACTATTAATATTTTAAAAAATAACTATTTATCAAAAAAGAGGATATTATAATACATATTTAAGGATATTCTTCTATTAAAATGATTTTCTTTTCTTTTATTCTTTCTTTTATGTTACAGATGCGTGGATAGCGAACTCAGTCATGTAGCTGGTATGTACGGTGCTGCTACACTGATCACTGGGATCTGCTGTGGCCTCGGGGCCTCGATGGCGTTCCCATGGCTGGTCAGAAATATAGTACTACCTTTCTAAGTCACTCGCCATCATAGGCGCCTGTCATCAATTCATCGGTTGTACGAAGAAAGCAGTGGGTTAATGTTTTGTTTTTTCTTTCTACCCATTCTCCCAACCATCCTGTGACCGAGATTGGAACGTGGCCTTTTGTTTTTATAAATGGTAACTTGGGTAGAGATTTCCTCTGACAAGAACAAAACAGGGTTCCTCAAAAAAAATATATATATAAAAAATAAATAAATAAAAAAACAAAACAAATAGATTCATTTGTGTAGATTTTTATAAATTTTTTGAAATCTTTTATTCTGATAACAATGCAGCCGTGACCTTTTATATACATATTGTAAAAAGTAGTTTTAATATTTCATTGCTTTAATCAATAGAATTATTCATTTAATAAGAAATTAATCGTACCGTAAGTCTCTAAAATGATTTTTATCTGAACCAGTACTTATTATGTAATTAAAAAAAAAAATCTTTTTATCCATCCTTTTGTTGTATCTATGGTCTTGGAAATACTAATTCGCCCGAAGTTATATGAGTAAATTTTTACCATACAAATTCTCGACAATAATTTTTTTATCATGTATTACTCAAGATCTGAATTAAAAAATTTTATTTTGGAATTTCATATGTAATTTAAATATTTCGCATAATTATACAATATATTTTTTCCGATTACATGTGAATTTCTTCTACATGTAAACCTTTGAACATATGACCAAGAATTGAGTATGAATATTAATAAAAATTTCAAAAAATTTGAGCAAATAAAGTTCCAACTTCTTGAAGTCTGAAAGAACTTTTGTCCAATGATGTAATATAAGTTGTTGAATTCATTTTATATTGGGTAAAAAATAAACAATCATAAACTGTATTGTATATTAGTAGTAAGGCTGATGTTAAATACTCATTTTTATATAGCTATAAAACATAATGTACTAATCATTATATGTTTAAAAGATAAAATTAAAAAATATATACACAAAATTATTGTTTGATGTTTATACTTAAAATTACAGTAGCTAATATGTTTCTAAGTATATATATGATGATTGTTCTTTTATTTATTATTATCTATTATTAGTTTTTTTTTGTTATATTTTATACGAACCGGGCTTCTCAGACTAGTGTTAAAAGGGTTTAGTCCAGATGTGATGTGGAATTGAAAAAAATTATAGTTCTTCCTTTCATTAAAAAATATAATTGTTTAGAAGAGAGTATATTGAATATATATTTTAATTTTTAAAAACCAAAGTAAAACTTTATTTATTTTAAGCTCATTTCATTCTTATTTAAAGAAATGGGGGGAGGGAGATAAAATTTAAAAATATATATTAGTAAGATGTTGCTACAGCACTACAAACTCTCCATTTTAATTGTGTGAAGGTAATTATACAGTTGTGAGCCAAACTGTTTGCGAGGTGTCTAAAGACTCATTGAAGTTACAAAAACTATTTTTAAGAGATAAAAACAAAATGTATAAATGAATTTAACCTAAAATTTCTTTTTAGTACGAAAACTGTTATAAAACAGTAATGTAATTTTAAAATAAATTGTAACACTTTTTTGAAGAAGATAAATAATAAATTAATAAAAGCTATTTTCCTATACAATGATTAATACATCTTTTTCCAAGTATTATGAACGATTTGGCTCTCAACTATAAATGCACCTTTTTATAGACTGACAATTCGCTTATTCAAAGTTCATAAACATATTTCTAAACTTCAAGGACCTTCTTCAAAATCATGTGCTATTCTCATATTTATAATATGTTCATCGTTAGCAGTAGAATTTGATATCCATTTCAAAATATCTACTCAGGAATAAAGCTGTCTGTAATGGTTCGCCGATGACAATATTAAGTGAGCGGAGATAAGAGTACTAGTTCCTGTCTGGCCAAAAACATAAATTCAAGTCTAAAGGTGCTAGAAATAATTAGAAATATGAACATATTTGATTTTGGAATTAGTAACACATTATTTGAAATCATACAATGTTGAAGATTACATAATTTTTTCCCTGTTTTTTCCAATTCATTCTTAAAAGTTTCTAATCACTTTAAAATATCCATTAGAAACAGCTAACAGAGTTTAATTGATTAATAATATTTTATTAACACCACATCTAAATGATAAAGTAGATAATCATAAGCATAAATTATAATTTTTCACTTTGGGAATATTATGAACTAAAATTATTTGTATGTATTTGATATGTGCATTGATATGGCAGTTTTGAAAATTTTTCATAATTTGTAAAACTTTTTATGTTGATTTTGCCCTTCTTATATGGAAGCAATAAAAATATAAAATAATTAAAACACATTTTTATAAAAAAAAAAAAAAAATAATAATAATTTATCAATTATAAATCTTTGTTTTTATTAAAACATTTTCTAAAACAATTATCGGACAAAATATAAATTTATTTTTAATATAAATAATTTTTATAACTTTGACATTTGTTATTTACACTGTATTTTAATTTTTTTTTAAATTTATTAATTGAATCATTACTTCTTAATGTTTTTATCTAGCAGTTATACTTTTTATATTAATATAATTCCCATCAATGTATATATCAACATTGTTATTGATGTCGGAATCTTCCTTTATTCTCTCTGAAGTGAAAGTTTTTTTAAAGGGATAATATAAGATTTGTATTAAAAAATTTTACACATAATTAAAATATCAGTAAGGTCTTAAACTACTAAATACATTTCCACAAAAAAAAAATATAATAATATGTAAAGTAAATTGCTTAAAGATGAAAACAGTCATGTTATTTCTAATTTATAGTTATTAGAGAAAAGTGTAAAAATATTAATAGAATGGATTTTATCTCTTTAATCACTTGCAAAGTACTCAATATAAAATTTTTAATTAATTTTGCTAAATTGAAAAAAAGTTTCAATTCTTATGTTTATATTAAAAGAGGAATTATTATCGAGAATGCTTTGTTTAAAAAACAGGGAATCATCATTAATTTTAGTTAACTAAGTTTATATACTATATACCACTGTTATGTCTAAATCAGCTATAGTTTAAACTAATAGCTAAAATTGTCATGGATACGATTCGTATTTATCAATGGTTCATTCATGAATAAGAGTCGTTTCCATGACAATTTTAGCTATTAGTTTCAACTATAACTAATTTTTGCTTATTATATTAATGGCTTACAGCTTAAACAAATTATAACAGACTAAGAAGGTTTTGAGTATATAAAGCATGAAATAATATGAAACCATGAAAACACTTGAATTTATGATATGGCCATAGCCTAATAAGTTTATTTATGGAACATGTTTTTTATGGCTAAATATGAGTGTTAGTTTCGTCTGATAATAAGGCGAGAAATAATTCCCATCATTTGGAAATTCTTTATGTATTGCCATTAAGAACCATTAAGTTTAAGTACATTAGTAATAATATGTGTCTTAATTATGTACCTGTAAGAAATATGTATTTAATATACATTAATACCATTAAATATTAACTTATTTAGTTGCTGTTAACTGTCATTGCCAATAAAAATAATAGGCACATTTGTTTAACAATACAGGCTTAGCTAAATGATTCAATTGAACTGGTTGCTAATTTTTTATTAAAATGAAAACAAAAAAAACTGTTTTTTATATTAATGTCAAAATTAAGAAATAACATCGCTTATGAGTGTTAGTTAAGAATAATATAACAGTAGTAATTAGTTTTGGAGAGAATTTATGATCAGGAACAGCGTTGCAAGAATTGGTGCAGTTTTGCTGAATTATTTTATTAAATAACCAGCAAACGACTGAAATGAGGGGAAAAATCGACAAGACTGAGAAATAATTCTGCAGTTTTTATAATTAAAAATTATAAGTGTTTTTTTTCCATAAAGCTTCTCTTGTTAGTAATATAATATTTTTTTTAATGAGATTTTTTTCTGTTAAGTTTTGTTAAAAATTTACTGTAAAGATTTTTGTTGTAAATTAAGCTCATATTTAAAATTAGGCTATGCATTGACATAAATATAAGCCATGTATACATTTGTATATAAAGTAGAATGAGGTTGTTAAATTTTTTTTAAAACATAATAGTTCATACATATCATCTATTTATATATTTTGAGTGTTGTTACACTATTTTTGTTAAATTATTATTTTTTTTTTTTTTTTTAATGATGTGTCTATTGTTAAACAATGATAGTTAGATGAGGGATAAGATTGTAAGATGAAATATTTCAAAGGAACATGAATGCTATTATTTGGTCCGAAAAAGTTCAAATGAAGTCAAAAAATATTTAAAAGTTCGTTCTTGAAGCCAAAGACATTCAGCTGTTCCTGCCTCTTCGCATTTATGTTATGTATGTAATTTATTTTTATTTATTGTTGAGTTCATGTATTATTTTTTTTCTTTATTTTGTATTTTTAAAAAATACAGGAATAACAATTTTGCAGCTATCTGGTTAGTGTCATTATTTCAACCTTTTTGAGCCTTCGCATTTCAGGAAAAATGCTATAAAAACAGTACCATAATTTTTCAACTGATATAAATTTTAGAAATGAGAATTATAGATAAGAGTTTAAAATCAAGTTTTAGACAGAAATACACGTTTTGAAGTCCCCTGAGTTGAAATAATTTAGTCTCACAGAATGGTTGGTGCATGAACATCCTAGCTCAAAAACTAAAAGTCATATGAAACTGAAATTGCATAGTTAATGGGGGAGGGGTATATGCCTTAGTTGTTACAGCAACTTTTTCACTAAAATTGACCAAAAGGAAGTGAATTATAGAATTGATATTTTTTCCATAATGGTTCTAAAGATTTTGACTAAACAGAGCGAATCAATGAGCAATCAAGTGATCTTTAGTGTCAGATAGGTTTTATCCTCATTGATTTAGTGATAAGGCTTAAATGCGTTTTTTTCAAAAAATCTTCCTTGAAAATATCGTTATCTATCTATCAGTATGCGCTATAACACTGTGATGGGTCCTGGCCTCTATGAAACTCCCCCATTCGGCTCGGCTAAGGGCTGCTGCCTTCCAATTTCGGATTCCAAGCAGGTCTCGTGCGTCTTGTACCACGCCATCCGTCCACCGGAGCTTGGGCCGTCCGACTCTTCTTGGACAATGGATTTCTTCTTCCATGACTCTTTTAGGCATTTCATCGGGACTCATCTGTGCAACATGTCCTGCCCACCCAAGGCGTCCCAGCCTAACAAAGGTCATAATATTTATATCCTGGAGCAACTCATAGAGTTACTTATTTCTTCTTCTCAAGCCTTCCTCATCCCTTACCGGCCCATAGATTCTTCGAAGGATCTTCCTCTCGAATACCAACAGATTATTTCTATCCATGTCTGGGGGGCGTATGTTAGGAAAGGCCTAATTAAAGTTTTATATAATTGGACCTTTGTTTTTCTGCTAATGAGCTTGCTCCAGGACTGTTTCAAGCATCGGTTAGCCGCAGAGATCCTTCGCTTTATTTCAGTGGAAACATTATTTGTTGTTGTGACCTGAGATCCAAGTTAAGGAAACTCCTCCGCTCTCTCAAAGATACAGCTTCCTATGACAATCTGCCTTTCCTGTTATATCATTAGTTTTGTTTATTTTAAAAAAATAACAGTTTTCTTTGCAAGCAATATTAAACCATGGATAAATACAAAATATTAAAGAATTTTATGATTAACAAAAGAAGAAAAAAGGAAAATAAAAAAATCCGATTCAAGCCGAGACTTTCCCGATTGGATTACTGCTTCTTTATCTTTTGTTAAACTCCTGTATTCTTGACAGCTGAAAAATGGGTAGCTGATTGGTAAGATAATGGATTACTAACTCCAATGACCTGGGTTCGAATCCGACTGTGGCAGATAATTATCGCCTGTTACCTGTAGCCGTTGAGTCAGCCCTGTGGGTTCGGGAGCTCTCTAGGGTCCACCCAGCTTCATAAAGTGGGTGCCCTTAATTGGGTAAAAATCTGGCAGGTGGGCATGATTCTGAACAAATCACCTCCTTGCACTACCGTTGGTCTAGTAACAGTACTTCCTTACAAAATACTGCACCCTCCATGGGTTGTAACGATACAGATTTTTTTTTTTATTCTTGCTAGGAACAAAATTTATATTCATTATTCCCACCTTCGGAAACCCTGAAGTACAAATTTTTATAACAACAGAAAAATTAAAAAAAATTTATTGTTTATATAAATAATTTATATCCCGTATAGTCTCAAAACCTTTTATTTTCTTTAGAAGTCTGACATTTCAGTCATCCTCTGGGATAATCGATCACAAAACAGCTTTTATTACATCTATTTATTGTTTTGTATATTTCCAAATTTATTAGTTTATTATTATTTTATTTTTATATTTTTCTGAAAGGTTGTTATCTCATTTTTTGCTTTTTCAGTGCTGAAATTCAGGTCATAACGCTGCCATAAATTAAGTTTTGTGTATTTTTGCTGACCGCACCTCCTGACCATCTTCTTCTCATGTAATTCATACAACTCTTTCAACCTCAAGGGTTCTAGAATAGAACAAAACAACGTAATGTTGTAGTTTTATTTCAAATATTTTTATTCAAAAAATGTTGGATTACATACAAAAAATAAAATTGAAATGATAAAAATTCAAATCTTGGTACATATATATACACATTTATGTATACATATATATCTTCAATACAGGAATTAATTACATAAAAAAATGGTTCCTTGACAGTAAGCAACTCCTGACAAACAGCAATCCTTCAGTATTGTATGACTGATAAGGTGTGATAAAAAAATAAAAATATATATGAGAAGATGGTCAGGGTTATGGTCAAAAGAGAAACAAAAATAGTTTACAACTATTTTTGTTTCCCTTTTGGCCACAACCCTGACCATCTTCTTATATATCAATTTTTACGGGCAACTATATATACATATGTAGGAATTATAGGTTTTCATTTGACGAAATTTTAATTTACAACTTTTAAAATAGTTAGCTTTGTACTCAGCTACTAAAGCTTGTGTCAAAATTCTGTTTAAGTAAAGTATGACTTGATAAACTGAAAATAAAGCAGTTCTACAATTAGACGATTTTAAAAGCTTTATATCACAGCATAAATAATAATAACATTAGAAACAGAGTTGGGCAATTATGAAACTAATAGCTAAAATTGCCATGGATACGATATTTATTTATCAATGATTCATTCATAAATCTTCATTCATTCATAAAGCTATAGCTAAAATTGCCATGGATACGATATTTATTTATCAATGATTCATTCATGAATAAGGGCGTATCCATGGCAATATTAGCTATTAGTTTCAACTAAAGCTAATTTTTGCCCATCTCTGATTAGAAACGTATAATTGAAAGAAAACACAATTCACGGGTTGTTTATTTCCAAAAACCGTCTTAAGTTAGTTCAAATTTTTAAGATGTATAATAAACTACTGGACATTAGTTTTATATAATATATAACTATATAGAAATAACTGAACTTACTATAATGATGCTATAAAATATAATCTTTATTAACAATGGTAATAAATACTCTCAAGCATGTCAGATCTAAATAATAACACAAAAAATCTTAAATTCATTGATTGAAAATGGTTCC
The DNA here is from genome assembly GCF_000696795.3 of Halyomorpha halys. NCBI lineage: Eukaryota > Metazoa > Arthropoda > Insecta > Hemiptera > Pentatomidae > Halyomorpha > Halyomorpha halys. The sequence continues at coordinate 427,958 of NW_027107817.1, read as the reverse complement.
ACACTGCAATTTAGAATATTTTTATTGTTAACAATTGAATCAATATAAGGAGAAAATGGTTGGGGTGTGGCAGAGAAGGGCAAAAATTATCTATAGCTGAAACTAATAGCTAAAATTTCCATGGATAAAACCTTTATTCATGAATGAACCATTGATAAATAAACATTGTATCCATGACGATTTTAGCTATTAGTTTCAGCTATAGCTAAATTTTGCTCTCCAACTCTGGAGCGCAGTCAGTGAAATCGTAATGAACACAAATTATTGATATTCATTTATTTTGTACCGACATACTTCCAGCCTTCATCAGGACTAATATAAAATGTATACAATTAATAATAAATTCTTACTAAACCAAAGCTATATCACCACTTTTCTAAAATTTTAGCACGTTTTACAAAATTTTTTGGTTTATATTTGAAATTGGACTTATTCTAAAGATAGCACCATATCACATAGACTACAGTTACTTTCTTTACTGAGGTTACCCTAGAGACTTTTCTAAATCTATTTGAGTTGTTAAAAATTAACTGCAGTCTACCTCAAACAAAATAAAAAAAAAACTTCAGATGTGTTACAATTCAACAAAAGCCTTTTTATAGTATTATTAGTTATCTTCTTAATTTTTGATAATTCTATTTTATTTATTTATTTTTTATTATAACATCGTTATCTCACTTTCTTTTAAACCTGATGAAGGCAAGAAAGTTAAGCTGAAACGTCACCACAAATAGAATATAAGTTTCACTTATTTATGTTTTTTACAATTTCACTGGCTGCACATCTTACAATCTTCTCATTTTTACATATTTGTATGAACTATATATACTTTTTTGTATAAAGTATTATTGTGTCTATACGACCAATAACAGCATTGAGTGATTTATAAAAATTATTAAAATTAGCTTTTCATTAAAGTATCCTTACAATAAATCTATTGGCTTCTCCTTACCTTAGTCATGAGATAAATAAATAAGCAAGGTGGTCCGAAACAATGTGGTGTTGGATAATTTTTTTTACTTTTATTCGAGTGAAAAATATTTATCCAGTATAACAAGAATGGTCTAGGTACTTAAATGCTAACAAGCTGATTGGAGTTTTAATATGAAATATTAGAGTATTATTCAAACATATAATTACCTGGGTTGTTCTCTAGTTTAATAGAAATATATTTTACATCATTTATGATATCCACTAATGTTACAATATTCCTTGAAAGATATTATGTATTTTGAAATCAAATTGTAAAAATAAAAAAGACCATTATAATAATTAATAACTAAAATTTATAAAAAAATTTCAATTTAGTGTAATTCTTTTGTCCAGTAGTTTAATTTAACAATAGAAGAACAGACGAAACAAAGATCAAATGTCTAATTTTGAGACTTCAAACTGATCTTTCATAACTTTTACTTTTTTAAATTATTCTTTTTTTTTTTTTTTTTTAATAAACTTCTTGAATTTGTTTATTTTGGATTTAAAGTTTTAAAATGGAAAAAAAAAAAATTTAAAAATACATTTGCTATTAGCAGTTATAACTAGGATGGGAAAGGGTCATTTGACTTTCTTACTAAGAATAAAAACTCCTATTTCTTTAAAAATGTGTTTAGTTCGACTGGAGGTAAAACAATTCGTTATAAAACAATGATTGGCAATTTTTTTATGGATTCCATGAATCCAGACTATAGAAATATAATTTTGGACCTGAAATACACAGAACATGGAAAATTAAGAGTCTTAAGAGGAAAGAAATTACATTTATAACGGTAAGTTGCTAGTTGACGGTAGATCTTTACACAAGGTGGTCTGAGGTAACAATCAGTGCAGTGAACAAAAAAAAATAAACAAACTTTTTTTTAGTTTCTTTGAGTTGACTTAAAATTTCAGGCTTTCACCAGGGCCAAGAAGGTACAAATTCATATAACAACCATGATAAAATAAAACAGTAAAAAAAAAAATTAAGAAAATATCAAATAGTAATAAGAGAAAGTAATGTGTAATATGATATATTATTCTTTAATTAATGATTTAATTTCTAATTATATTCTGTTTTTTTTTTTTATTCTATCATGGTTGTTATCTTGATTTTTACTCATCCCAGATGAAAGCCCAAAATTTAGGCTGAAACATCAGAATTCATAAAAAAATAAGTTCTGCTTATTTTTGTTCTTCACTTCACTGACCGTGCCCCTGACAATGTTCTTGTCAAATAGAAATGATATTTATTTTACTTAATTCCACAAGAGAAGTTTTGGTAAAAAATTTATTGTAAACCTTCATTGTGAATAAATAATTGTTAGTATAATTATTGTATTGTATAATTATATTATAGCATTTTGAAGTTTTATTTTTTCTTCTCCAGATTTTTTGAAATCATTTTAAACTTGTACATCAAAACTTTGTATTTATTATAATTTAAAATATATAGAAATAGAAATAAAGAAAAGTCAAATTGAAATTGATAATAAAGAGTATAAAATTAGAAAATGAGTAAAGAAACTCGATCTTTATCTGGGAGGTAAATTCTTCCGTTCTCCTAATGTTAAAATATAAAAGGCATATTTAAAATATACTGGTGTTAAAATATAATAATATATTGGTTACTGCTTGTCTTTAATCAAATCACAATATGGCATACCCTAGAAGTCAGGTGCTTTCCACAGCCAGGGGTCTAACGAGGTAAAAGACAAAAATTGATGGTTTTTTTTAAAAATATTTGAGTTAAAGTTCTTCAATTTTTGATAAATATTCATATTTCAATTAGACTATTACATAGGAATCTATCGACAAAGCAGATCATGTTTGTCTCATAAAGATATTTTTATTATTTAACTTTGAAAATTCCAGAATTACTCACAGACGAGATCTGCTGGATTAGAGAAGAGTACTGTAAAGAAACATTGTCCTATGATATTACTACAAATTGACTACATTCATCAACTTTGTTAGTAGCGGTGCAAATGTAGCTAAAATATACAGGATAGAATGGCAACTGTCTAAGCGATGCCAAATCATACTTACAAACTAAGGGATTAGTTAAAAGAGATCTTCGGGATCTAAGACAATATATAGATCACCTTAGCAACCACTGTATATTGTAGATCACTTATTTTGAGAATTATGTTTTTTCATATTCATAAGTTCATACTCAAGCATTACTGAATGAATTTTCACAATTGTAGAGATTTTAAGATGCTTAAATATAGAACTTTCTAAGATAACCCAAATCGCTTATACACATACGATCGAACCTCTATATATTGAAATTTTTATAGGAACCTTAAATTTTTATCAAGAAAATAAATAAGTTCTGAATATTAAATATAATTTTTTAATATCGAAAAAAAATAAATTAAAAAAAAAATGTAATTACTAACAAAAAGGCCTAAGTTTACATTTATAAGAATGAGTCATAATAAAATAAAGAAAAAAAAACAACCCAGTTTAAAAGTTTAACAATGGAAATCCAGGAAAGACTTCAGTTAAGAAAAATAAATTATACCACCCACTGCGGCGAGATTCGAAATCTCATTCCTAAAAGGGTGAAATTTTCATTTCATTCAGTTAAATTCACTTTAACCTTACCTTGTTGTGTACATGGTGTAAAAAATAATTAATTGTGAAAGAAAAGTTTAATTTAATAAAAGAACTAAAAATCTAAATGAAACAAAAAATATGATGTTATGAAGTCCGAGACTCGATTATTAAAACATTTGGAAACTATGTAGTAGATTAGAATGATTTAAATCCACAAGGTTTCGCAGAAGCAATAGTGTGGAAATGATATGACTTACAATTTAGACATAAAATTTGGCTTTGATACTTCTTTGACTCTAAGAAATTACTGTAAATGTTTTCAATGTAACAAAGATAAAAAATTTCAATCTTTCTATATATCCGAAATTTCTATACATCAAATTTTTTTCAAGGAATCTTCATGTTCCAAAAATAAGCCGCTGAAAGCTTAATTAAGTATATAAGTCATTCTGTTATCATTAAAATGAGAAGATGGTCGGGGGTTACGGTCAGCAAAGATACACAAATAGACAAAACTTAATTATTTGTACCAACATTTTGACCTGTATTTCACGCCTTTATCATGACTGAAAAACATAAGATAACATCCTTAATTCAGAGAAACATAAAAATAAAATAATAACTAACTTCGAAATATACTTATAACAATAAATTAAATAGATAGTAGTTGATACTAATAGATGAGAAAATATAATATTACTAACTACTATGTACTTAATTTATTTTCAAGTTTGTTTGTTATTATGTTAATTTTATTTTTATGTTTCTCTGAATTAAGGATGTTATCTCATTTTGTTTTTCAGTCATGATAAAATTCAGGTCAAAATGTCAGTACAAATAATTAAGTTTTGTTTATTTGAGTATCTTTGTATCTGACTGAACCCCAACCATCTTCTCCTCATATCAACCTAGCATCTCATAAAGATTTATTTTATTTTTATTCAAATAAAAAATTTTAAAAGCATTTTTGCATTCAACAGTTCAAATATAGAGGTTCGAATATATTTCAAACAACATTTGCATACAAAAAAAATAAATCATTGAATTAAACATTTAGCACGTCCGATTTAAAATATATTACATCAAGGTAGGACATGAACAAATATTCGTTAAATGATTATGAAGACTAGGATGGTAGCAAAGGTAAAATTACATAGATCTTTTACAAAGCTATGGTTATTTGTAATAAACAGATATTTTTTAAATATAAATTTCACCTCAAGAGATTTCATCTGGTGAATAAATATTTCATAGACATGTTAATTAACTTTGACAGCAATACTAAATGGATTGCTGTGATTATAATAATAATAGTAAAATTTTTTTTTCTTCTTAACTGGAGTAAATAAGTCCATATTAACACTAGAAGTTTTGAATAAATTTTCAACAAAACAAAACAATAATATACATATACATATATATATTGCTCCACTTTCAAATTGTCATAGGCAGATATGGGCAAAAATTAGCTATAGTTGAAGCTAATAGCTAAAATTACCATGGATACGACACTTATTCATGAATGAACCATTCATAAATAAATATCGTATCCATGACAATTTTATCTATTAGTTTCAGTTGCCCAACTCTGGTCATAGGGCACATTATTAACCTCTTTAATACCCTAACTTAAGGTTATATATATCTTTAGTTCAATTTGTTTATAAATAGAAAATAGAAACTATTAAATCTTGATAATTCATTTGGATATTATTGATTGAAATATTTAAAAAATTTTAAATCAGTCTCAGATTTAAATTTTTTTATATATAAAAAAGAAAAAACAAATTGAAACTGTAGAAACAAAAAAATGAAATCATTAAATCAAGAAGGCATTGGATAAACAAATATATGAGGCTCAGATATTTATACCACTTTTTCAAAAGTATTCATAGTGAAAATTAATTTTGAGTTCTGAAAAAAACATAGGATTATTATATAAATAATTTTGATCAGATGTTTAATAGCCTCGTCCCTTTCAAAGACTGTGTTTAAAGAGGCATTTTTAAATATATATAAATAACACTAAATAAAGAAAAATAGAATCAGATTGATGTAAAAATCTTAAAATCACTAAAATTATACAATCAGCGGACAAAGTCAACTCATAACTTTGTTACATTACAAAAACTTTCTCCGCTTTTTGATAAGGAAAGATCTCCTTCGTCCTAGGGCAGATGATCTGTCCGTTATTTTCAGCAGCCATTTGTAGAAGAGACTGTACAAACAATAAACCATATTAATAAAAATAGAAAAAAAAATGAATCTAATATATTTAAATAAATAGAGGAGACTGTTGCATTTATGAATGTTGAGCTTTATTCTTCCAGTGAAGTTGGAAAAAATTAGGGTTTTTTGTACCAGTGTATCCTACAGCTGCTTTTATCTCCATACGACAAATATATGATTAGCTCCGTAAAAATCAATTTTTTTTTTTTTTTAAAGGACTAAGTAAAATTTTGATTGATCATTTTCATCATTTAATGATTTTTTATTTCCAAAAAGGAAAATCCGCTGTACAGATGGTTAACAAAATTAGCAGTGTGTATGGCGATGATACCTTAGGAGAAAGCGTCCGTAAGTGGGTCGTTCTTCAACTGATAATCAACAGTTGAACCAAATTCAAGCATTGGTCACAAACAACCCTCACTCTACAACACGAGATATCGCAGTAACACTTGTGTGTCAAATCATTTGGAGGTTGTGGGATATGTTTCTCAAAGTGATACATGGGTTCCTTACAATTTGACATAAAATAATTTATTGAACTGCATATCCATAAGCGATTCCCTCCTGAAATGCAATGTTAATAATTTATTTTTTCCATCCACCCTCTTTACCTGACCTTGCCCCAACAGATTTTCACTTATTTCGGGCCCTTCAAAACTCTCTTAGTGAGAAACAGTTAATTCGCACAAGGACTGAAAAACACACATAGAGAAGTTCATTACACAAAAATCTGAGAAGTTCTGGGAGGACGGAATTAAAAAATTACCTAAAAGGTGGTAACATGTAATAGATCAAAAGGGGTCATAAATAATTGATTAAAAATATTTACAAGAATCTGAAGTTTTCATTGAAAACACCAGTAAAGAACGCTATGAACTTATTTTACAACACAATATTTCTTACCTTTCTTCTAACAACATATTTGTTTCCTAAAATTGCTTCAGTTTAGTTGAAATAAAACTTTGAGGGGCATTAACATGTTGACTGCCAGGGTTGTCAACGTCTTCATTTTGATCTGAATTTTCAATCATTTTTAGCCATTCCATAGTTTACTTTTATTTCATGTTATCTATACTCCCACTTAGTAACATTATTTTAGTTATTTGTATCCTTTTTTTAGCCCCAATGAAGCCCTGCAAAGTGGGACGAAACGTTGGCTCACAATAAATTGTTAAATTACTATTTGCGTTATTTTGACCACACCCGGACCTTCTTCCTTTTAATATTACTTCCTGTATTAAAATTATTAGTTAAATAGTTTTGTATTAAAAATGGTCATTGTCCTTTGGTTAGTTGGAGATGTTGCACCAAATGACGAAAAATCATTTGGTTTGGTAAATTTTCAATATTTAAATAATAAGAAACAAGAGTGGTTCAGAACTGGTTAAATATTCGTTTAAAAACTTAAATTAAAACCTTACGTTTAAATTAAAAACCTGATTTTCAAAAATTAAATTTTATCCACTGGTACAACTGCCTCCCCCAAGTCATTCAAAATCCAACTTATCGAACAAGGTATGAAAGCAAATGAGATTCCGGAGGAAACCATTAAAAGTTGCAAAAAAATATAAAAATTCTAATTATAGTTATTATTTTACAATAGGGTTGCTTTATTACAGCACCTTTACTGATCTGAAATAAATACTTATCAGGATTCTCATTCCGTAATCAACATTCACCTTTATCATGATACAACAGTTGATAGGGATTAAAAAAGGTATAATATTTACCTCTTGTTCCATGGAAGTAACTTAAGTAATTTAATATTTACCTGTTGTCCATAGACGTAACTGTTAGGTAAAACCATTGGTTGGTTATGCTCATTGAGAGGAAGGCCTGAAATATGGCAAATCAATCTCGAGTGTGAACAATGAGCGAAAGGTAGAGGGTCCGCCAACATGTTCAGCCAGTCCTGGCAAACCGGGCATGACTTGTTCTTCTGTTCATAACTTCCGTAACACTGAGTGAGGATCTTACATTAAGGAAGAATATTATTTATAAAATTTATAGATTTAAGTTTATTTTTCTCTTCAAAAACTTCGCTCATAATGGAGCATTGCAATTTGTATACAGAATAAACTTATCAAATAAAATCATTATCATCAAGACATGAACTTTATGACTTCTTATAAATACCCAATATAAAACCAAAAACAAACACACATAGCAAAGATAATTCCAATAGGAAGTGAATTAGCACGAGATATGTTCTGTAAGTATAGCATGACAAAATGGCAACGAACAAGATTGTGGGAGATATTTTCCAAAATATAAAATTACAGTAGAACCTCCATTACCTAGGGCTCTATCAACCGGGGTTTTTCTTAATTTTTACACCATTTATTTTATATGTATATCTATTTAAAAAAAATAAATAGATAAGATTATTTTTAATGATTACACAATAGTTAATTATGAATTGTTCTTAAAAAAAATAAAAATAAAATAATGAATGGAAAATCACAGGAAGCTGATATCAGTCATAGTCGAAATCATATTCTAGAAACATAAATGTTTTTAAATCTTTCTATGAAATTCCTATTGGCCTTAAAATTGAAATTTCTTAATTTCAATTTTTCCGCTTCCCAAGGATGGCTCCACAAATTAAAAAAAAAGACAATGATATCTGTTGGATGTTATTAGAAAAGAAATGTTCAATAAAAAACAAACTAAAATTACTGTTGGAAGATTGCTGATTGACCGTGTGTATCAATAAATGAAATATGGTCCGGGTGCGGTCAAATTAAACTCAAATAGTAAATTGGTATACTATTTTTATTTGAGCCAACGTTTTGCTCCACTTTGCAGGGCTAAAAAAGATACACACACTTGTCGTATCCCACTCATTTGGTATATTGTCTTTCTTAATCATTTATATTTATTGTATCCCATCGTTTTTCTATCCATGTAAATTTTAATTTTTTTTTTTTTTAAATATATCTTCTCGCCCTCTATTATGCATATTATCATTTATTGTTTACCTAATTTTAATATTTTTTACCCTATTTACTTTAAAATTATTTTCAAATGTGACGTACTTAACCATCCCCACTCCTCTCAATACAAACAGTTCACTATGACTTTGACTTCTGTCAAAACAGGTATGCATTCTGTCTCGTTCATTTTCATTTGATTTGATTTTTATCCCTTTTCATCTCTTAATTTGTACTTTCTTTAATATTTCTTCTCTTTATATGTTACTATTACCGTTTTCATTTATTTTTTATAACCTTTAATTTTTCTCATTTACATTTTCTACGTTTCATTGTATGTGATTCATACCCTTGTAATTTTTCCTCTTACTTATTTTACTTATGTTAAGTATTTGTATCTTTTTTAGCCCTGATGAAGCACTGTAATGTGGGGCGAAACGTTGACTCAAATGAAAAATAGTACATAATATTACTATTTGAGTTTAATTTGATCGTACCCGGACCAAATTCCAATTATTAAAATTACTGTTTTTTTCTCTAAATGAAAATACATATGTAAAAACATGCATACAATCATTCTTATGTATATTTGTATATTATAATACAATATATTTAAAACATTTGTTGGTTAATATAAGTGAGTTTCTGCATTTTTTTTTTTAAATTAACTTTCTTATCTATCACATCTAGTTAATAAAATGTTATTCGATTATCCGAGAGTTTTGATTATCTTTGAACCCCCTAACCATCATTACCCTGGATAACAAGGGATTTACTGCAAATGAAAAATAATGATCGTTTTTATGAAAACCAAATCAAATAAACATAATTTTTTTTTTTTATAATTATTTACTCATTTTATTTCACTTATTATTTTTGTATGAAAGTGAACAAGTTACCACTATTATTCATTGCCCAAGTTTGTGGCAGATTGTAATAATTATCAATAAATAAGTAACATGAACTTAAAATTAGGCTACTTAAATTCCTATACTTATGTGTTAAAACTTATTATAAACATCAGAATAACAGTATAGCAAAAGGATATGGGGTCTTAAGTGCTGAAAGGCCTGCCTGGAGGGCAACAGTGAAGGTACTCTGAGAGGCGAGCTGAAAAAGCTTATAGTTCTCCTGCCTGAACTGCTCGACCAAACGGAGCCATCGATCTTCATCTAACAGCTCCTTATATGCTGGGATTTCTAAAAATCATAAGATAGAAAAATCAGAAGTTCATATTTAAAAGAATATCTCATAGTCCTGTCTGTCTGGCTTTGGATGTTGAGTCCAAAAATAATAATAATAAGCATAACAAAATCTTGTTGGCTCTGTGCAACAGCATCAGAATCAATTCAGCACATAAAATCAGCCTGCCAAGTGCTTCCTGGAAAAGAATATTTACTAAGGCACAACAATGTGGCTAAAATCAAAAAATTATAACTTCTGAATGAGATTAGGCCTTATTACAAGTACAGCCCACAAGGGATCATTGATGGGCGGGATGTCAAGCTCTATTGGGACCAAGCCATCATAACCGATCACACGATTCCTCATAATAAGCCTGATATTTTGCTAATCTCTAGGAGAAGAAAATATACAAGTAGCCGAAAAAATTCGGAAATATCAGGATCTAGGAGAGAAATTAAAACAACTGCATAAGCTTGAGAAAGTTAGGGTGCTACTGTTGATTATCTCAACAAATGGTCTGATCCCGGAGACGACACTGGAGATCATTAAGGATCTCAATCTGTCATTAAATATTCTGAAACTAATGCAGAAAGCTGTTTTGCTCAGGACTGCGAGCATAGTCAGGAAATTCATTAATATTAAAGATTAATTTTTTCTAGCTTCACCCTTGACCTAGGTCCGGGTACTTGCTACTTCCAGTGAAAATCAAAAATAAGGAAAATTCCTTCTTTAGTCACCCAAGAAGAAAAAGGGACTCTTTGCTTTGGATCACCTGGTGAGAGGACGTCCCCTGAGAGCAGAGGTGAAGAGAATCTTTTGTTGACCTTTATAAATAGCATTGTGGGAAAGAAGACAAAACGTTTTGTTTACAGTTAGTGAGTGTTTGTTGAGAACGGAGACATAGAGTAATTGGTTAGTGTTGCTCAAAATAGAATTACAGCAGATTTGTAAAGGTAGCTAATAAATAATTTAATTCAGTGTCATTAGTAGCTGAATGTATGTCCTGATTGCCTAGAAACCCGCCCTGAGATTAAGAGTTTATAATATTATATATATACTAAAATAAAAATTCTCGTATTTATCTAATATTTAATCTTTTTATTTGACATTGTCATTTTCAAAGCTATCTTTTAGATATGAGAATAAGTAAAAAAATATCAATAAATAGAATAAAAAAAAAAAATGATATTGAATATTAAAATATTATGATATGAAGGCAAGCAAATAAAGATGGACAGGACATATGGCCGAAACATGCCATCAGGATGCCTCTACACAAAAATGAATGCCAGTTTAGTAGGTAAGAGACGACGTGAGAGGTCTAAACCAGATGGATAGACAGAATCAACAAGATGAGAAAAAGCTGCATGTAGCAAATTGGGAAGCAGTAGCACAAGATAGGAAGGCGTGGAGGATGGTTCGGAGGACCAAAGATAAGGACTGTTGAGCCGACAGAAAGAAAAAAAAAAGTAAAATGTTGGCACTGATAAAATAAGTTTTACTTATTTGTATTTTCCACTGATTGCATCTACGTCCTCTTATAATATCCACGGTCAATAACAAATACATTATAAAGATAATATTGGCTTACACTGGCCTTTTCACTTAGTAAACTTAATTCCCATCTTTAATTTCATTGTTAAAACAATTTATACAATTATGAGATTCTTAGAAATTTAGTTACCAGTGTTCGATGGAAAAGCTAAAAGAGCCATACAATGTTGTATTGACGGGAGCTGATCTTCTTCGTAGGTCGAGAAATACTTCCTTGCGTGACTAAAATCAAAAATACAATGTTAATTTCTTTGATTGATTCTTTTAACATTAAAAATTTAAAGTTAAAAACAGAAGATTATTACCGGACAGCATCCAGCCGCCTGTCGGCTTTAACCAGCTCTACAAATTCTTGTACTCTCAGATTGAACTCCATCGTTGAATGCAGTTTACGAAGTTTTGATCTGTTATCATGGCACCAAGCAAGGCACTTAGAAGTCTCTCGTTCCATTAACGATTTCTCAACTTCTCGAGATACCATAAAAACCTCTGAAACATAATATACAGATATTTGAAATCTGGGATATTATAATTACTTCAATTGAACAAAAAAAAAAAAAAAATGATCTATATAACTTTTGTTTATAATCAATTAGAAAAGTTAATGTCACTACAACTAAAAAGTAGAAAGCTAGAACACTTTATGTAATTTTTTCAATTCTTCACTATTAATCATTTTGCTATATTTACACATTTTGGCTTATTAATAGGAAGATGGCCTAGGAGGCAGTTTAAAAATCTATACAGAACAGCAGAAAAAATCTATTTACGGAGGAATAACATTTCACCCCGTGATGCAGAGGGATCCTTCAGGTTTAAATGAAAACAAGACACAAACATGGTAAGATATGTCAAGACTGTAAGAATATACATAGAAAGTTAATTATTTGGTTTATATTTTTCATCAGGTTTATCATTATTCAGTTATCAATAACGTATTTTATTAGAATCCAAAACCTAATTTTTTTTTTTAACTATGGCCAAATAGATGTTTTAAACTCATAGATCTTGATTATTTTCCACTAAAAAAAAGTTAGTTCTGATTAGAACTCAAAAGAGAACTTGACAAAATTGCGATTGGCTGCTAAACTGTATTGAATTGCTAATTTATAGCATACTGATCAGTTCAATAAAGAATATTCAAATGGATGAAAGGGAATTAGTTGAGACTAGTTCAATATTTTTTCTTTCCTTCTTTTTTCCTCTTTCTTTCTTTATCTCTTCTAATTTTCTCTATCAGTTTCGACTTACAGAGTCGACAATACCCAGCCAAGGTCTAATACAAATGATGATGAAGGTTTCTCAGTTCGGAATAATGGTTTCCACCATACTCAGATACTGGTTCCCTTTAACACCCAGCCCCTCCAAAACATTACTAGCATGAGGAATGGTTCCTCTACTTCCGAAAATCATTTTTCACCAAATTCTTCTGTATACTATTCACGTAAGTAAGGAATACATTTTGTATAAATTTCCTCTTTCTTTGACTGTATCTTACACTCTGTTCCTGATCGTTTACATATCGTTTGGAGTCTTGTTGTCGGATCTACTATTAATGCTTTCTTTTCAGTCGCTCTAAATGCTAGAATAATTACAAACCTTGCAGAGCCCTCTGTATCTGTGCAATACACCTCTTGGAAACATGTATAATTTTTAATGAACTGTAGATCAATATCATATTTCATTCACAGTATCATATATTTCATTTTTTTTATCATACAGTTCATTATGATGACTCAATTGTTTTTCAGTTTTTAAGACACTACTTACATATCTTATCTTATAGATATCTTCTTATCTTAATAACATTATATTTCATATTTCATTGAAATCAATCTACTACTATCTACTTCCATGGTTATGTATACTACCAAATTTGTTGGTTTATTTATTACTTTTTAATTTTTATGTTTCTTCGAATGATGGCTGTTATCTCTTTTTGTTTTTTAGCCCTGATGAAGACCTGAAATGCAGGTCGAAACACCGGCACAAATAAATACCATCCCCCCCTCCGAACATTTTCTCCACATGTATAATTATTCTTCTCCAGCAGTTTAAGTATTTTCTTCTTTACATTTTTGTCCCAGTGGTGAGAAGGGGCATGTTGTTAGGAAATTTTGCCATTACATGAACAGGGGTTTCAGACACTTGTCCACATTTGTAGCAGAGGGAAACAACTTCTCAGTTTGCCTGGCCACCTGTAACTAGAACTCCAAGTAGAGGAGTGTAGTTCACATTTAATTTTAGAGCATTTTTCAATTCCGAGCAAGTGAGAACTTTTCAGTCATACATAAATCCATTGGCCTATTTGTTTGATTTAAAATGGAGAACACCTAATCCATGCTATTGCATTGGCTCCAATCATCAAATGTCTTCTTTCTTAGAGGCTGTCTAACTTTCTTTACTGGTAGCGATGCTTCTATACTATTTACATTAATGCTTAAGAAATCTACACAACATAAAAATCGCCTCAAACAAGACATTCCTTAAATGTAAGAGACCAATATTTGGGAAACAGAACAATGCTGAAGGGGAGTTTCCTATTGACATTACATAAGACCTAGGCCCTTGTTTCTTTCTTGGTGCATATATTATAGGCAAACCTATAATGACCCTTATACTTCAATACATAAATACTTCTACAAGTATTTCATCAATTGATTCCAACAGAGAAGGGTGCATTTTCACCAATTGCACTGTCTGCAACAGATAAATTAGAGAGAGAGAGAGAGACAAATCTATTAATCACATTGATTTTCTGATTCGGTTTAAAGAGATAGGAATTAATAAGATTTTTAACACGATGGTTTACCTTAACAATTGTATCATTATCAAATTCTAACTTACCAAACCGAAATCCAAGGTACCACCTTCTTCTATAGATTGAATTTATATTTATATTTCTGGAATTTACTTTTCATTTTTAAATAAATTTTCATATAATAATAATTAACAAACCTTAGTTTACTTTTATTTCATGTAATATATTTTATTACTTTGTTATATTATTTTAGATGTTTATTTCTTTTTTGCCCCGATGAAGTGGAGCGAAACATTGGCTCATAATAAATAGTTTTATTAGCATTTGAGTTTTTTTCACAGCACCCGGACCACCTTCCTTTTATATTTCTATTTGAATATTTGAATTTGTAATTAGACCAGAACTTTAATTTCTTGTATGGCTTAGAATTTGAAATTATTTTGTATATATCAGACAAATAACCAGTTTTCAAAACCTAGGATTATTTTCTGAAAAATCTATGGGTTTAAAAGAAATACAAAACATCCAAAATATAGTTCTGTTTAAAGTCTGAGTTTTTATGAAGAGAAAATAACTCAATGAGTGGAAGAATTGTATGTTTTGTGCATCTAAAAGCATATGTTGAACTCATTATCAGGTAAACCATAGTTTTTAGAATCAGTACTTACTGATTATGTCTTAACAAATTAACATCACATGATACAATCTGATAGATACATATCAGCATTCACATAAATCATCTTATAAGTGTGTAAAAATCAACATCATGATTTTTATATTGTTTAAAAATAAACTCATGCATCATTCTAGAAATATCTTGTCTCAACAATCCTTATATAGTACATCTACATATTTTTTTTATGAATTTGGTAATTCTTTTAAAAGTTTTTAGAATGATGTATAGTTTTTTGTTAATAAATGGTATAGATATTTTATTGAACTAATCACAGCTTATAAGCAACAAATTTTACAACTGAAGTAAAAAAATTATACCATTTCAATGTTGATAAAAAAAATTGTTTATCAACTCACTTTCTAAATTTTTACAATTTCATTTCATTAAAATGATGCACATTAATGTATGTAACCTTCAAAGAAAAATGTACAATTATTTTCGAAATAAGAAAAAAAGTAAGTAATTATTAAAGTAATTAAAAAAAATACAGAGAATCCTAAGTGAATCTTAAAAGTAGTTTCAATAACTAGGTTAAACTAAAAAGTTACCAATGTTGGTCAAATCAGTTAGATCTGAGGTTTGGGCCAGTCGTGAAGCAGCACTGTAATAACCTTTCCTTAGAAAATACTCGACCAACATTCGGTCAAGACGTTTTCTACACCATTGTGAAGTACTTGTATGCTCTTTTAGATGTTCCAGTCTCCGCTTACAAACATAACCAGCTTGTAGCTCCTCGCAGATACTCTCTTCAGCCTAAAATAAATATTTATGACAATTCTAAGCTGAGCAGTCAAACCTGAGCCAATTTAAAATGTACATTATTTCATGCTTGGTTTACTGGACATTGGATAGTACTGGCAAAAATTTTAGAAAGTTTCCTATCCCAAAATTAAAGTAGGTCAGTATCTCTGATTTGAAAATCAATACTTACACATGGACACTTAAGTCTTTATTATTTTATATTATTTATATAAAGGCTTATATTAATGAAAAATTTGGACTTGACAATAATCAATATGTAGTGATGAACCAAGTAATTAGTAATTGAAAAAAATTATTTGATTAACCTTGTGACTCTTTTACATTTATGCACAATATACATAGAAAAGTACAAACACAAATCAAGTTTAAATTGTAATTAAATTCTAATAAGTACTTTTCAAATTACACAGTAGAAAAGTGCTTGATTACCTTCCGTTTGAGAACTTGAAGTTTTTCGACCATTCCTCCAAGAAGCCTACTAATGTCACCAGCTCCTACTTTTTCAGCAAAAAGTCCTTTTTCTAATTCCAGTGCAGCAGCTTGAACATGAGAAACCTCTCTGTCCAATTGTTTTTGAGCAGCACGGAATTTCTTATTCAAAAGTTCATAAGGCACCTGAATCAGAGACACAAAGGGACCAGTTTAGAAACCCAGACAGGAATGTGACAGAAAATAAATGAACCAGTTGTAGACTGTAGGGTAAGTCTAAATGTAGCAAGGTATAAAAAGAAAACTCCAACCAACCTTCAGTGTAGGATGTTCAAGGGCTTTGATATCTGCCATTGTGAAATAAATTTCATTGATAGATTCAGACTCCAATCTCCAAAAGACCCTAAAACGTATAAGGTAGCAAAGTCTTTCTATTGTTGTCAACTAACATCTGATTCCTTGATGACGTAATGGAACACAGGCGGGGCAAGGAACCAGTCAAATGGAACTGCAATTTTTGCAAAATTATTATTTTGTACAACCCTTTTAGAAATTAAAATTATTTTTATTATTTTTATCCCTTACAATTTTTATTTTATTTCATATAAATAAATTATATTTAAAAATTGAGAAATTGCACTACGTCAACACAGCGCGCGTAGCAACAGGTAAACACAATACAGATTCTATTAATTTTGAAAACATATTTCACGTCATGTTTATTTCTCATGAAACAATTACCGAATATTCAATTCAAAGACGAAAATACTTCATAGTTATATTGAAAAACTATAACAAAATATAAAAATAAAATAAATTTCAGTTTACAATATACCGTTTTTGTTACACACAAAGTTTTTTTTATTAAGTCTATTGGATATTCAACTTTTTATTCCATAACTATGAAATTAAACTACTCTCGACCAAAATCCAATTATTTGACAAACTCAGCATATGACAAAAACCTAATTTCATGAAATTGAACAATGTTTCCCAGTTTTCAAATTTGAATTCTGACATTCTTATCCACACTCTAAGTAATAATAGTCGAATTTTAATTGTATATTTAAATTCAAGCCCAAAATATATAATAAATTTGTAAATGCGAGTAACAATTATTTTTCAATAAAGTTAAACTGAAAAATACACCATTGTTTTATTAAAATTCTTTACTTACAAAATTGTAAATGATGAATTATTATTAGTTTGTCAAATAAATAATTTAAATCTATACTTATATTTTGAAATAAAATTTTAAGCATTGTTCTTGTTATTGTACGATATATATAAATTTTAGGAATGCAACAATTGTTTCCGAACAAACTAGATAATGTTTTCGTAAAACATTTTTCTTATCAATTTTTTGATTCAATTATTTATTTAGAGTCATGAATTTTTTTCTCTGAGTACGATAAATTACATAAAAATGTGAACGGTACAAAAACAACTAAAAACGTTTTATAGATTTTTTATCGTAACCCATGAGAGTATATATAAAAAATAAATCTATAAAGAACAAGCGCATTGTTGACAAAAGTACTAAAATTGAAATATATCCCGTGAAGAATAAACAAAATAATAGTTGAATATTCTAAGGAAGAACATACAATTACCTAAATGGAAATTTATGAATTATTTTGAAATGTTTATATATTTAAAATCATACATATTGTAGTTAAACTCATTGTAAAAAATAAAGAATTCGGTCGTTCAGAACATGGCATTTGACTTTTATAGTTAATTGAAGTTTTTGGCTTTATAGGATTCTTCATATATTTTCGAATGATTTTTTAGGAAATTAATATTTTTAAAGAAATAATGTTGGTATTACATTATGTTAAGTGACTCTTTGTTAGATGCAAAAGATTATAATTAAAAATTATTTTAAATCTGAGAAAGTTTTAATTTCTCAATTTAGAGATTATACTTCTTTACAGATTACATGTAAAATATTTTTAAAGAATCAGCGTACTTAAAATAAAGTTAATAAAAACATGAAGTTTTTTGTTTTGTCACAAGATTCTTAATATTGAAAATAGTTTTACGATATTTAAATTAGTAACGATAACGTAATGTTTCATATGAATCAATCTCAGAGCTATTTAATAAAAATTGATATAAGTGTGTTTATATTATTTTCAAATCATTTGTAAATATCTTAGATAATTTAAAATTTTTAATTACTGTTCTAATAAATTTACGTGATAATCGAAAGATATGAACCATGAATTAAAAAGCTGATTCAGGGTTGGGAGAAGATGAAGGAGAGGGAATCGGTTTGTTGAGCAGCCGCGTGGTAGCGCTGGAGTCGGCAGTATGGCGGACGGGGCAGGGTTCTCGCGAAATCACGCCAACTCCACAGCCTTCACGAGAACACGTCGGCCATCTTCCATCGTTAACTCTCTCCATTGACTCTCCACTCTTTGCGCTTGTTTTATGTGTTTTATTAGGTTATTCAAGTGTGAGAAAAGTGCTTCGCCACTAATATAAGTGCCGTATTAAAGGGTGTTAATTTTCGAGTAGTTTTAGTGTTAATAAACAGTGTTTTAACAATTGTGAGTTGTCGACTGTTAAGAGCAACTGAACTAAGGGACCAGCGTGGCTGTCCATTCTTTGTTTCTTGCAGTTTACAAGGTGAGTTTATCGTATTAATCACGAGAAATCGTCATTTCTGTCGTGATCCGATAATCATGTCACTTTTTAAAGCAATATTTACCTTTTTAAGAGATGAGTTGGTGTTGTGGGTTTGTTATACGCTCATGTTTCACCCAGTGTTATGAAGCTTGTATAGTAGCCTGACTTTCCACGCTTTCAAAATTGACTTATTTACCAATCTCATTTAAAAATTCGGCCCAATTTAGTCAAAATTCAGATATTTTGAAAGAAATGTTGGTGTTTCTTGTGTATTCATGAGATGCACTTTCTATAACCGCTGGACTGTAGTTGCGTGACCTAATAAGTGATTCGCCTACCATTGCTGTTGTTTCTTAATCCTCAACTTGTTTGTATGTTTTTCAAAATTTCTTAATTTCTTATAAAACGTATTCGATCGAATTGTTTTTGTTTTGTTTAAATTTTCGAATGTTTGTAGTTTTTTTAGCATTATTAAAATTATTAGTTTTAAACAAATGAATTTCGATTTTCTTTTTTTTTTCTGTTTAAAAATTTTGTTATTTTAAAAATTGCTTTTATGCTCTGTTCTACTCAGCTGATCTGTAAAGCGGCCATTTATTTTTTTCTTAAAGAACTTTTTTTTCTTCGTAGTTATTTTTAGGCGTTTAATTGTGTCAAATTGATGGTGAATTATGGCCACTAGTTTAGAGGTTATGTGTCTTACCGGTTGTAGATGTCATTACATAATGTTGATATTAGGCTTAAGTTGCCTTTTTGGAAAATAATTTCAAGTTGGAGTTTGTGTTTTCTAATTTAAGAGAAAAGTTTTTTGTTTCACGTTGACGAATTTTGGCGGTTTGATCATCTCCCCCCCCCTCTTTCTCCCTCGCATGGACAACTGCAAGGCGTCCCTCGGCCAAGCAGCCATCTATTCATTTGCACCACGTGCACTTCTAATTAATGCAATTATCATCCTAACTTCGTTGCAATTAAATAGTTAGCCCGTAATTTAAAACTCGATTTGATTTTAATGGTTTATTATTGGTGAGTATAAAGTCCAAGTGGCCACATCCAATTGGTAGGTGGTCTACCTCAACAATGGTACAAAAGCACAAGGATTCAATACATTAAAAGTAAAACAAAAGCGACTCAAGTTTACCAAATCCCCTGTTTTATTTATTATTTTTGAATAATTGAAGTATATTTGTTTTCTAATTCGATATTTATGTCTATACTAGTTGAATAAATTTATTTTTTAACTTTCAATATTTTACATATAAACGTTTATTGAATTGATATTTTCAGTGTGTCATATTAAAATAGTATTAGTGGTCTCTTATAATAAATCAAAAATAAGAAATAGATAATGGATTTGTGTACAAGCAGAAGCATTAAAAAAAAAACACTTGAGTTTACCAAATTTCCTGAAGTATTTTTTTCTAATTCAATATTTATACCTTTAATAGTTTAATAAATTTGTTTTTTAACTTACAATATTTTATATATAAATGTTTATTGAATTAATATTTTCAGTGTATCTTTTTAAAACAGTATTAGTGTACTCTTAAAATATATCTTAAATAAGAAATAGTAATTGGATTTGTATATAAGCACAAGCATTCTCATAATAAACGTAAGTTTACCAAAGCTCCCTTCCAATTTATTATGTAAATCTATAGTAAAGATGTTTTCAAATTTGAAAATCGTGTCTGACATAATTATATTAATTTGTTTATCTTTTCAATAAATGTAATGTTATTGTTTATTAAATTAATTGCTATTTTCAGTGCATCAAAAGAATATATATATTTATGTACTCTAAAAATTAATCAAAAATAAACAATAGATATTGAAATTGTGCAAAAGCCCAAGCATTCTACATAAAAAAAAAAGAAAACAAACGAAACTAAAGCTTACCAAATCTACTATGTTATTTATTATTTTGGAAAGCTGAAGTAATTTTATTTCATTTAAATCAAATACTCATTTTTGTAATAGATTATTAACTTTGTTTATATATTTTAAAATTTTACCTTTCATTAAATTGATGTTTTTAGTGCATCATATAATAACAATGTTGATGTACACTAAAAATAAATCCAAAATAAGCAATAGATAGAATGGTGTGAAAGCACAAACAAACATTCTACACAATAAGGAAATACAAAAGAAACTTGAGTTTACCAAATATCCTTTCTTATTTATTATTTTTGAAAGGTAAAGTAATTTTTTTTTCTAATTTGATACTTATGTTTCATATAATTTTCTTTATTTGTTCATATCTTTAAAAATTTTAATGTAAATGTGTATTTAATTAATATCTGTTTCCAGGACATAACATAAAGGCAATATTAAACACTCAAAAAATTATTATAAAATAATCAAAAATATGTATACAATTATATTCCATTAATCATGTGATGTTATAATTAAAATTTTTAATCTTCAAATACTTATTAAATAATCAATAAATTTGATTAAAAATCCTAATTTAATGAAAATTTACTATACATAATTATTTTGATAAATTATTGGACTGAATGTATTTAATACGATGTAACTCCATGCTCTATATTTTTTATTGTATTTATGTATATAATAAATTAATACAATAGATAACACTATTGTGTGTTTATTGCGGATGCTCACACTATTGTAATTAATTGAGTCTTGGTTATGACAAACTATTGAAACTTAAATATATACATTCTCTTTATTCTGTGAATTTTGTTATGTCATCGTATCATTGATCTTAAATAAGAAAAACATTGATTTGTTTATTTATTTTCTTATCTGATTTTTTTTTTAAGATGACAATTATTACTCACTATTATTAGTTAATAGCGTTATTAAATTTTTCCCTAACTGAAAATTATTAGAATGTTGTAAAGATCTTAATAAATAAGCATTAAGGATCATTGCATTAAGGTCCTGATCTGAATAACTGATAAACCAAGTTGATTTTTATTGCATATTCTGGTTTAATTGTAATAATTAAATAGAAATAATCTGTAATATACCAACTATATCATTGGCGAGAATAGTATAACGAGGCTATGAATTTATATTCAGTATGAATATAGAAGTTTGTTATTACAGGAATATCTCTTAAATTAAAAAAAAAAAAAAAAAATGTAAGAAGAAATCATTTTAAACCAGATTATGTATGTATCTAACGAAACATAAAATTTTTTGTAAAAATTATTTAAATTGAGCATTTATACTTCTCACTGTTAAATGGAAAGTCGTGACTGCGTTCTAAAAGTTTGTTAGATAAGCACGTTAGAAATAATAAAACTAGACTGAATACTATAAAAGTAAATATTTTATCAAGTCATCTATTTGTTTAGTAACAATAAACACAAATGTTTTTTATGTTCGAAGGTGGAATATAATGTTTTTTTGTGGAGATATATTTTAAGAATTAATAAAGGGACAAAGTCAAAATAATTTAAGTAATCTCAGTGAATACAGTTTTTCCCACAACACTGTTATGTGAAACAGGAAGGAGCCAACAATTGCCATGGCTTTTCTTCAAATACGTTTAGGTCTCTAGTGATATATATTCAGCTTGGTCCATGTTTTTTTATTTTAATATATTTTTACATGTTATTTATAGTAATGAACATGACATAAACATTGCATCAGTGAATAATAAAATGACATACAAGCGCAAGAGAGAAATGCTTTATTTAGCCATGCTGCCCAAATACATTGGGTTGCTACATTACACAACATACAAATCAATCCATGATCGGACATATTTACAATACATATATTTACATGATATAAAAACAAAAAACTTTTTTCCTAGTTTTCTTTTACTACTTTTGTACTAGTCTACACACTAAACATTAATATATTACTTGAAGAAGTTTATCGGGGGGGGGGTGCGGTCAGCAAAGAACAACATAAATAAACTAAACAATATTTATTTATTTTATGCCGACGTTTCGACCTGAGTTTCAGGTCTTCATCAGGGATAGTGGCGTGTAAAAGGGGACGGGAAGCAGCTAACTAATTAATATATTAATTTTTTTTTGCTATTTTACAATTTCATTCCATCTGACAATTTTATTTCATTTAATTGACTAATTTACTCTCCCTAATTCACTCTCTCAGACCCCTCCAGCGATCAGCTACCCACGTTCGATCCGTTAAACAAATTTATCATTAGATAGCAATGTGATATCAAACCAAAGACATAATAGGCACAGCAGTAGATCAGTTTACAGAAAGACAAATAAATAAATACATTTTAAAATAACAAGGCTTATATATAGGTTTAAAAAAAAAAAAAGTTAAAAGAAATACTTGAATGAATAAATAAGTTAAAACACGAATCGACAGGTTCAGAAACTAAAATATATATGCATATTTTAATATAATAAAAATTTTATGTATTTAAACTATTTATTATTTTTTTAATTAAATTATTATTTAATATTATGAATATAATATATATTATGAAAGGCCTAGAGAGCTACTTAAAAGTCATATCGTTCTTTGTGCAATGTGATCTAACATCGAATTGTTAATATTCATTTACTGTTTTGTTTTTATTTCCTTGCTGCGGAGGTAACAAGAGTATTATAACTAGATCATTTTTTAAATTTTATTCATTGCGAATTAGTTAAACTAACATGGAATTTAAAGTTCCTAAGTTTTAGTTTATTTGAATTGAATATGCTCTACTCAGTTTAGCTCCATTTATTCAAATATTTTAAAGTTGTGAACTGTTGAATATTCATTTATCAATGTCGAAGATTTCTTGAAGGGGGGAAAAAAAGGAATTGTCTGATATATCAATCATACAATTTCAGATTTTTTATTTGTAATTTTTTTTTTTTTTTTTCAACAAAATGATAATGGTCAGAGTAGGAGAGAACAAAGATCTTCGGTAAAAGGCTTGTATATATGAATAGTGTTCTAAATAGTAGATTTGATTTAATTGTTGATTATTTGCATACAAATTAGTGCATATTAATGTATTTAAGTTATTTTATTTAATTGCTTACATAATAACAATTACTAGGAATTTCTTTAATATTCACTTTTATTAAAAAAATTTGTTGTTGATGAATGTGTGAAATAAGATTAAACGATATTTTTCTATTTTTTATTTAAGTTTTCAATTGAGAAGAGGGGAAGCGTTTTTTTTATTATTTTTTTTTTATCTCCACTTTTTAGAATGTCATATCTTTTGATAAGAGGTCTACTGTATGAGTAATAATAATCACAAGTTATTAATAAAATCATATATCCTTAGTTCAATTATGATCATAACTCATCCCATTGTACATTATTTTACTGTTCTGAATAAATTTTAATTTGGTTTAATATTTTTTCTCTATTGCTTGCTAATTTAGCTGTATTCCTTTTTAAATTTCGTTTTAAGCTTGTTGTAATTCCCTGTGCAGCTCGTAGTGCGATATAGATGAAGGCCAAGTTTTAAAGACGCAGTTATGTTTACATTTCTAGTTCAAACTTGTTGTTAAATGGGCCGTATCCTTATATTTTATTGTTTAAAGGTTTTTAGTTATAATTGTTCCACATTCTGCCGCTTATCGGCAATTAGTTAAAATGTTATCTGGTCCATATTTATACTGCATAAACATTGCCAAAATAAATAAGTATTCAAATAGTTTGTTAGATTAATAATTCTACTGAAAGTTAAATGAAATAAGGAAAAATTAACTACGTGTTGTGTTAAGATGCTTTGACAAATTATTATCCCTGACTTAACTATGTTTTTTTTAAATGTATTTACTAAAATTAATGATTATTATTGCAATCAAATAATTTTATTGTTATTTTTTGTAGAATGTTCTAGGCCAGTGAGCAGCAGGTCCGTCTAATCCATACCCTGTAATTTATTCTAACTAGAAAGTATTGTCATTATCAAATGTCATATTGCCGTTATCCATTTGTTTTATTTATAGGGCTTGAGTTATGAATATTAAATCTCTCAGCTACAATATGTGTACATGTTCGTATTTATTAAAGATGAAAAAAATCTGTTTAGTGTTATTTTATAAAATAAAAAAAAATATGTTATATTAAATATTTTGACATATTAGGAAAATCAGTTACAAAACAGTAAATTAAGTTAGGGTTAACATTATGTAAATATAAGTGAAAAGAAAATTGTACTCAAATAAAAGAAAAGAAGAAATAAAATAGGCAATGATCAGAATAAAAAAAAAAAAAAAACGTAACTATTGGGTTAAAAATAAATAGGAGACGTATTAATTGAAAAGTGTATACAAAGTGTACAATGTGCAACAAACAAATAGTTGTTAACTATATTTTCTTTTCTTTGACAGCGCTTTTGACCATTTTAATTATTTAAAATGATGCAGTCAAATATTTCTATATATAATATACTTTTTTTTTTTCTTTTTTTTTGCATTTTACACTAAATTGCTTTTTAATTTAATATGTAATAGATTGTTAAAATTTTGATAGTTATTAATCTACCCTAGTTATATTTATTTATTCAAATCTATCACATATTTGGTTTAATTTAATTATTTATATTTTAATGTTTAAATTTATTTACTTCAGTGTGATGCGGAACAGAGTAGCTCATTGATAAACATTGCATTAGTTACTATAACGACCTAGGATCTAAGGACGTGACGGCCGTACGGATTGAGGCGCAGGAACGTTGTGGGTTCGATTCCCACCTGGGGGCAGTTAACATTCATTTTTCGGCAGTCCCGAAGAATGTATCTTATCACTGCCATCTAGATTAGTGCGCGGCGGCAACTCAGTTGGCAAAAAGGACCACTAGTAGGCCCCACTTCCCGGACTTGTTCCTCCCCTCCTCCCACCAAATACCAGTACCTAGTAGTATAAACTTAGTTAGCGACTAAGGTTTAGTGAATCATGTGATTATATTATAGTAATAATTTAGTTTATTTTTTAACGATATACTACTTTAATATTAGTTATTATTTTCAATATGATTCGCTCTACTTCTCATTTTGCTATCAAATGATTCAGTTTTTTTTTTTTTTTAAATAGTTACAATTTGTCCGCATACACGAAAAATTACCTCGAAATATTTATTGAAGTTCATAATCTAGTTAATTTATATGAATTGTTTGTTAGAAATATTTGAAATAATAAATAGCCAAAAAAGTTATATTGCTATCCCGCAACGACTTCAATAAAGAAAATTAATTAATTAATACGTTGATAGTCCATCACGCAATAACTTAATTCACTTTCCTGCCCATGACGCCTAATGTTGTTCTCCTCGTATTTTTTTTTTAATATACCGCTGTATGCTACAGTATATACACATTTGGTCGTAGATTCAAAGATGTAGTTGTGATAAAATTACAAATATATTTTAGTTAGGAGCCAACATATTAAAATTATTTTATTCATATAAAATTATTTAAGTAAAAATAAATCATTTTATTTAAACTGAAATCTTTCGTGGCTATTGTTTATTGAATCAATAAACTTTTATAATATTCAATTAAAATTGAAATAAATGGTACCCCATCTTCCAAAAAAAAAAAGTTTCAATTTCATTTTGTATTGGACGTATCCCGAAGATAGTATCACATGTTGTTATTACTTTTACTTTTGGGGCAGCCTTTCTGACTCTATCTATTAAAATTGTCTCAAACGTGTTTAATAAAATCTAATTAAAAAATCAGAAGTCCGTTAAATCAACGCCGTGATATCTTTTACATTGTAGTTAAGAAGTTTTGAAATATTGGTTGCGATGTATGATTTTATTATATTTATATGTTTATTATAAATTAATAATATTTTATTATTTTTTTTAATGGAAAATTAATTTTTAGTTTTGTTTTATTTGCTCTAATTCGCATTATGTTGTGTAAATTGGCAATTATTATAATTACTTACAATTAATATAATTGGTTCGTACCATGCACAAAAATTACTTTTTGAATATACAGCCTAATTAATAGTTAAAAATTGTTCGTTAGAATTATTTGTAAGATTTGAAAAAAAAAAATAATCCGAAAAGTAATTGTATTCTTAATTCTCAACTTCTTTAATTATAATTTAAAAAAGTTTGTTATCGCTAAGAAAACGTGGGCACAGGGCTACAGGGGCGGCGGTGTATAAATTCGAAATATTCTGACTGTTTCTTTCCAATTAAAAAAAGTCTATTTAGCATTAAGAGAGTCAAATAAAAAGTTTTCTGTTTACGGCAGAAGTTGTGTTGGACTCCCCCCCTCTAAGAGGAAAGTTAACTTGCGAGCAAAAGTTGCCTTCGAGGGAAGAAAAACTCTTCTATTTCCTCTCCCTTCTTCTACTTCTTCTTCTTTCTTCGCTTCCCTTTTGTTCGTTTGAGGAGTTGTTTTATTTTTTGAACGAACAAGAGATCTGTCAGTCAGGAGGTAATGTCTGCTATTTAATAAAAATAAATTAGTATTACTTGATTATTTTTTGTATCTACGATGCATAGGCTTTGTCGGGACAGTAAAAGATCAAATCACTTAATTTCAGAGTTAGAGCAGTACATCACACATCAACAGTTCCACGTATCGCTTTAATAATTAAGTTAAAGATTTTTTTTTTTAACGGATCTGTTCTAAATTACCAACGGTTACTTTCTCTACTGCGTTCCTTGTAAAGACTATCCCAAAGCTTATCTTTCGAACAGACACTTAAAGCGAGTATGTTGTAGATTATAACGCAAAAAATCCTTTCAGGCAAACCCGCCCACTAAGACCCCAGGGAGCGACGGTCCTATACCACTTTTGAAAAATTAGCTTAAAACGGAAAGAGGAGACTTTGAAGACAGTTAAATCTATATTTAACATTCCAGCAATATTTAAAAAGAGCCTGTAATGTGAAACTGGGGTTGTCAACAAGTAACCACAGTCTACAACGAGCTATGGAAAACGTCAAATACAATTTTTTTTTGTCAGTTGGCACACTGTGAAACAGTATTTTTTTTTTGTGATAGTTGGTGTGGTATAATTATTTTGTGTTCCGATGCTACTTGGTATTTGAGTAATTGTTTTTTGTTTTGTTTTTTATTAATAAATGACATTGCAGAACGAAAATGCGACCTACAGAAAGACATTTTTTTTAGGACTACTACCTAAAGAACAACTAAGGCTAAAAAAATATCGTTTGTTTACATTTTTTAATCTGTATCTCGATACAAAAATGTAAATGTTCATTTCATTTCATTTATTTATTTATTTTTAATAAATAAGATTTGCAGCTCCTCCCCTCAATACATTTCCTAACAGAAACTGTTTTAGCTACTTTAGTTAAACAACACCTTCTGAAAATCCATTAATACCAAAACCTGACAACTACTTTATACCCTCTCTTAAACGCTACACTGATAAAAGGGCGGAAGATGTTTAATAATTTAATCTAAGCGAATTGTTGTTCTATGTATTTCTTTAATCTATTTTTTTCAGTATAGGTTTTTTTTTTAAATTTAGATTGCTGCAATTCCTTAATATTTTTTAAAATTTCATATTAAGCTTTTTCCACGCTTAGTTGTTAGAGAAAGAATATAAAGTTCACGAGCATAAGATTCAAAACCTGACTGACCTTGAGAAAAATAAAAAAAACATGAATCCCGTCTTTATGCTAACATTTATAAAATAATTAACAATTCGTTCCTCAGCTCAAAGCAAAGCTAAATATATTCTTTTGTTTTTAATCTTGAAAAACAATTTTCTTAGTATTTTATTGCTCTGTTAATTCTTCGTGTTAATGCCAGCTCTGCTGTGATACTCTTAGCTAGTATTATATTATATTCAGCTGTCCTAGATTCTGATATTATGCGGGCTCCGTCGGGTATAATGTCTATGAGGGTATTATTATACTTGCACCCTTATCTATCCTCCCCCCCCCCCTATGACTATTGTAATGTGCATTGGTGAGATTTATTGCACTATTGTAGTCCCCCCTATCCCAGTTCCCGTGTGAAACAGTTCCTTAGGTGGTGCAAGGGGGCCTTGAGGATTCTATCCTTTCACTGAGTGTCATTTTATTGTAATGTAAAATACTTTTTATTTATTGATAGATATCTGCCTAACAGTTGCGGGCAATAGGTAATAGTGATGAATGATCACATTCATACTAAAATAAAATAAGAATAAAAATAAATAAGCTAATGAAAAAAAAATACAAGCAGAAGGATAAACAAAATGAACATAATCAACTATGCGTACGAAAAAATAAAATAATATAATCTCTAGTCCCATTTACACTCTTATATACAATATTTACACAATCGACCTGAGGATCCCTGAGCCCACTCTATCCCCCACGTGTGAGGGGTAGAGCAGAGCTCAAAAGATCCCAGCGCATCCCTCTCTCCGCATCACTGGTAATGAGCCAGTGGAGGCTGAGTAACTGCGGTAATGTCGCAAATACTCAACTTGAGTGGAGAATCTGACCATTGCCAGAACTCCAATGGTCCATTTTTATTTTAATAAGTCTCTTGGCCACTGCCGTTTCAACCTTCTAGGTGGGCTGTAGGGGTGGGTGGAACTAGATAGGGTTTGAACCTCAGGATTAGGATGGTTGGAAAGGTTTATATGGAATTTTGAGAATTTGGTTGGTATGAGGTCAAGGACAAAAGGGGTATGTAGGTCATGGTGTAGTGTTCTGTTGGGTTTTATTGTAACAACTATTTTATATTATTTTTAATGAGGTGTAGATAGTTGACCGTAGATTAATGATTGGAGCATTAAGAGCAGATACTGGATTAAGTGGGACCTCTCAATAGAGGACAGTCTTGAGTTTTTGTCCTTAGAGAGACCTCTTGTAATAGTTGAATCCATCTATAATATCAAAATACACTTTGATACATCATGAAGTAAAAACAATGAAACTAAAATAACTTTAAAAAAAAACAAAAGTATAAACTGCACCTCTCCAATTAGAGGCTTATTTTATTTTTTACTCAGGTTAAATTAAATTTAAATAAAGTAATTGGAGAAGTTTGTCGGGGGTTGCGGTCACCAAAGAACAACATAAATAAACAAAACCATTTATTTATTTTATGCCGACATTTCGACCTGAGTTTCAGGTCTTCATCAGGGGTTATGGCGTAGAAGGTAGGCCTAAAACTGATGAAACATCGGGATAAAATAAATAAATATTGTTTTGTTTATTTATGTTGTTCTTTGCTGACCGCACCCCCCGAGAAACTTCTCCTATCATTATATTATTTTTGTGTGTTGCCAATGTGATATTTTACAAAATGATAAGATGACCTCACAAGTGGCATGATAGACACCGGTATCCATTTTTGTACCGGTCTGCTTGCTTCAATTCGTTTCCTTAGCTAAGGAGATCCTTCACCCAGCTCCTTTTTAGTCTTCGGTACGAGTTGTCTGGAATATTCATTGTAGTCATTTTTTGCATAAGCTTATTGAAGTGGCGATAATTTGGCTTGTAGACTACGTTTGTGTCAAGTCTGTGTACAATGTTCTGTTGTTACTGACGTACGATTGAGATTGTGTAAACTAACGTAATGTTTTTTTAATTAAAATGTTTGTAGCTTGTTATGTAAGTTTTTTCTTTTTGTTATCCCATACGATTGAAAAGCTAATGGTTATCGCTAAGTAGATGTATGTATGAAGTCTCTTCATTAATTTTATTGCATTATGGTCTGTGAAATAGAGAGTACAGGACTTCTTCCGTGCTTATTTAGCGTAATTGGAGATAAGATTTTTATGTTTTCACTCATATATTTGTGTTTGTTGTGATATGCTCTTGCTACCCAATGATATTCCTCCATGTTTTTAACAATTTTATTTTTAAATATTTCAATGTTTTTCATTTTATTTTGTTACGGTTCTTTTACCGTATATTTTCCTTCTAAGTACATATTACTATTTTTTTTTGGAACTTTTTATTAATTTTTTTTTTGTGTGTGTGTTATTAAAAATAAAAAAAATTATTGATAAAAATTTCAAAACTAATAGTTCTAAATTATTTTCCAGAGAGCCTAAAATAAACCCGCACTGTTATGAAAGTTTATGAGTTCAGTTCTAGACATTTTATTGCTTTCAAGTACCAACGCATTACGTCTGTGAATGTCTGTACAAATTATTTTACAGCATTCGTCAAGGATTTGTTATTAAAAACTTAAAGGCTCATCATACTTTAAAAAAAATTTTATAATATAATTAACGATAGCGAATTCGAATACCATTACAATAAAATGTTTTTTTTTTTTAACTTTATTTTTACGTATTTTGTTTATTTTTTTATGCTTTTTTAAGTTGAATTTCCGCATTAAAAAAATATATTAAATATTTATTTTTATTTTTTCTAACCCTTTCATATAATTTTATTCAAACCTAGTGTTTATTAAATGCTTTAATTATTAAAACCCTATGCTTTTCTTTTTTTCAGCTTTCCAAAATTAAGTAATATAAGAAATAACACAATTAAAATTCAACTAATTGTAAAATATAAGCAAGGGAGGATGTAACTATTAAAATCTATGTCTAAAATAAAATACAAGTATCCCGCTTATCAGGCGTTGTTGGGGCCTAGGCATCGATAGCGAAGCGACAGAGACAGAGCTGGTTAATTCGGGATGTATTCCAAATTATCGTGTATTAGCTAAATTATTTTAAAATTATTACGATATTCAATTTAAGTTTTAATATTAGTTACTTAGTCAATTACTTTAATATAATTTGTTTTTTGCTTTTTAGGCCAAACTGTTTTTTACTACTTTATTTATTTTATTTTATCTTCTGATTAATTTGAGTTTTATAGTTTAATTTTTTTTTTTTTTAATGTATATATTATTTAAAGGCAGTTAATATATTTGTATGAATCTTTTATATGATTTTTAAAATAAAATGTTATTAATAATTTAAAAAATGAATTATCTAGATACAAAATTCAATTCTTAGTGCTTATTCAAAGTTGGTAAATGGACAGATGAATATTTACTATCTTTAGAACTGGTTTTCGTTCCGGGTTCTGAAAGTTCTCTTCTCCCGGATCGCGAGAGGTTCATTTGAATGTTACTACTGCAAGTTGCGAAGTTCCAACTTTCTGTTTGTAAAATTATTACCGAGGTAGTAAGGGAACTTCTCTGCTATTAAATAAATTGAACATTTTACGATGTTTTGTTGGAAAATAAAGTGTACTAGTAAACTTTGCTTAAAGTCCGTTAACGGCCTCAAATGATAAAATCGTGTTTGGCTAATGCTAACTAATTAAAATGCAAAATAAAACCAAAAATAGAATTAATTTATTTAATTATATGTCCATTATTTTTTAAATCATTATAGTTATAGTGTATTTTTGGGGGGTGGATCAGATTATTACGTAGTATTATATTAGTATTGAATTATATATTATCAACAATTTCTCTATAAAAATCTATAATAATTAATCATTTATAAAAGGGAACATATTTGTTACACAATGGTTTATTATGTAAAGTAATTATTACTTATAAAAAGTAAATTGTTATTATATTACCAATTAATGTATATTATTTATTTGTCTCGTTATAAAGGTTCATTAATGAAAAGGATATACAAAAAAGATGTATAATTACCAAAATCGTGTATAAAAGATTATAAAAATTATATATATTACGACTTGGCCGTTCTATGGTTATTCGCCATCATAAATATAATTTAGAATACCAAATAAATTTGTAAATGATTTAATAAAATGTTTGTCATCGCTTTTTTATTTTGAAGTGTGGCGTTGCATTAAGTAGTTGATTGCACTTAAGAAATTCTCGTCGTCATGGCAGTATGTTCCTTCAAATCGAAATTTCATTATGGCGTCATTTGTTGAAATTCTTACTAATTTATTGGCTCTTCCTTCACTTGGTTATGAATACGAGTTAATAATATGTTTTCGGTGACCAGACATAAATTAAAACTTAATATCGTAGTTTTATCTGTAGAATAAACATTTTTTATGGCTGTTTTATTTTATTTTTTTGTTTCATACCATCCTTATTCATTAAAACAAAAACAAAAATACATACATACAATACATATATCCTGGCAATACATTTTTATCCTTGTATTGCCTGAAAGCATTTTAAGGAGTTCAGAATGGTCCGCTACGGGCAGTAGCACTTCGATGCATAGCACTGATTAATTATTTTAGTTAGGTTATACTATATTTTTTATTCATTTTTTTTACCTCTGTTTTAGTTGAGAATATAGACATACAGACTGGGTTAGTATACAAAATAACAATTACAAAAAATATATATATATAAAGAAATGACAAATCTTACGTGTGCAAACGAAAAGATATAAAACTTATATTTAAAAAAAGGAAAATAAACTAAAAAAAAAATTCTGTTAATTAATATGATTTATTATTATAAAAGCAGCAAAAATACAAAGCAACTGAAAATTTCTTGACGAATCAAAAGTAAATTGAAACATTTTGAAAAATACTGAAGTATTTAACCGATGGTTAATTACTATCGAATTACAAAATGATTAGGTTTTGTTTTCTATTTTGTTATTAGCATACATTTCCTCTCTTTCTTGTTTTGTATCCTATTCCTACGGTTATTATATTGATCTGTTTTTTCTGCCAAGACTCCCATTGGAGACCATATTGAATATATATAGGTATTAACCAGGAAAGATTAAGTATATAAATTTTTTTAATCACATTCTGTTTATTAAGAGAATGTCCTTTGTTATTTTTTTTTTCGCTTTTGTTAAATATTACTTTATGTATATGCATGTTTGTCTTAATCTATTACTTACTCCGTATTATCCTGAAAGAACCGTTGCTTTAGCTTGATCAACTTGAGGTACCCTTGCAACTTAAATCATGGCAATAACAATCTAATTTTTAATTTCCCCCTTTTAGTTTTTGTGATAAATGGCAGTATTTTTTATTATACGTGGAGGCTAGCTGATGGGATGACGGACACAGAGGCACATGACTGTCCGCAGCGAATTGTCGAGCCGTGTCTCTTATTGTCGCGGGGTTATTGCTCCTATCTGATCTAGGCAGGTCTGCACGTTATTGCTTGAGTTTTTCAGCTATCGTGTGTGGATGTGTGAGGTTCGTTTAGTAACTAAAGCAAGGAGCATGTATGAAGGTAACTAAAAGTAGCTATTTAGAAGTGAAATAAATTAATACATTTGTTTAATGTGTATGATATATAAATAAAAAAAGGTTTGCTGGAAGTTCATTTTTCTAATGTTTTAATTTTTTTTACTGTTCATTTTATATGGAACTATCATACCCGGGAATGCTTCGCTGTTGCTATATTTATTTGAAAAGTGTTTCTTTATTTGACACTAATATTTCGTCCTTTTAAGGGCATTAAATCTAATTTATTTATCGTAGAAGGTTAGACATTCAGCCTTTCAACGGTTGAATTATCGCAGGAATTGGATAAAATCAAGAGGAGTTATGAACGATTATATGAACAATGGTCACCTGAATTAAAAAAAAAAATTCAATGTAAAAACTTTCCAATTTTTAAATTCCTTTGAAAAATGGTATTAGAGGGTTTCAGACGAGGCTAAAACGAATATGATGTGCTTTTTCCTAAAAACAGTTTTGTTAACCTACTTTACTGAAATCCTCATTATGTTTTTTAAATGTTAAGTGACAAAAAAATCATTTATTGGAATCAGTAATATTTGTTTTTATTCTTCAAAATGAGACAAATCGATTGACATATATTAACCATGAAAAAAGTATATTTTTTATGGTATGCACTAAAAATGGTTGTTTTGTTTTTTACCGATAAAATCGGGCCACCTCTATTGTCTTCCTGGGAAATCCTCAAAAATTTAGGGAAAAAATTCCCCATCCTAATCCTCTAAACGGTACGGCAGTGCATTAAGTACGAACAAATCAATATTGATTTTTATTTATTAGATCACTTAAAAAAGGTTCTGTTTGTCATAAAAAAAAATTCATTTTATGAGTTCCGATTCATTTTATTGAACTTTCTAAGTAAAGTAGTAAAGTAAATAGATAACTAAAAAAACAGGTATTATAAATCTAGACGGTTTAAAGGTTCATTTAATACATACCCTATGCTCCAATTAGCCCTCATTGATGTATTAGTGATTACATGTTATTTCCTCTCCCCTAACCACCATCATCAACGTCGTTAAGTATTATTGAGAGAACAAGTTGTGTAAAATACTAACTGGGACGAATATTGATCTGGGGGGGGGGAGGGAGAGTTAATTCGGGCCCCGCTTAGTGTGAAATAGAGCGTCAACCGAAATGGAAGGGGGGGAGCCGCCAGTCATTTGGCTTTTATAATCGAGAGTGAAATAATCGATTTCGATTTGACAAGAAAGGGGGGCTTTGTGTATGCTGCCAATCACAGCTGTATTCTCTGGGTCGAATGGAAGTGCGATGTTTCATCTGGTCTACCTGCATCGCTTCTTTCTTGTTAGCTATTTAATTATAAGAAAAATTAATATTGTTCAATACGAAATACCTTTTTATTTATTTATATACATCTGTTAAGTGGGATTAAGTAGCTCATCAGTAAGGCACTCCTAGAATCCGGGTTCGATTCCTACTGAGGCAGATAATTCTGTTTCATTATAGTCCTATGGGTTCGGTGGCCCTCCGAGGTTCATCCAGCATCATAAACTGTGTATCTTTAATTGGATAAAAATCTGGTGGTCAAGCCTCATTCTGACCAGATCACCTCCTTGCATAACCGTTGGTCTAGTAACAGTATTTCATTAAAATGCACTATGCTCATAAAAATTGGTTGTAGCCATAGAGATTTAATTTTTTTAATACATTTGTTAACGTTTAGAGCAGTGGTTCCTAACTGGGAATTTTAAACTTCACTGTATCAATTTTTATTTTTTCAAAATTTTCTTAAGTGTTATTGTGTATGTATCCTAACTTCTTTTACCTGAATAGCGGAATAGCTTTTACTGAAAAGACGTACCACTTGATTTGTATCAAAATGTTGTGGTTACGTAAAAAAATATATAAAAGTACAAGAAAAAAAAAAATGATCAAGAAGAGAAATAATTAAACAAATTAGTTACAAAAGAAAAGAAAACAAATTGCTAGTTAAAACATAAGTGTACCTGCAAAATAAAAAATAAACTTGGTGCAAATTTCAAATACACAAAAATAATAAAATATATACCATCTATAATATTAAATGTATACCATACTACAATATTAAATATACTCCTTACTATAATATTAAATATATACCATACTATGATATTAAATATGTTCCATGCTATAATATTAATGAACGCCACGTTTTTTGTTTGTAAGAGTTAACAGCTTTTAACGACTGAACCTATCTTCATCAGTTTTAACATCTTCCTGGCCCCCAGTAGGTTTAGCAATAGTGAAATCTAACAATAAACAATGTTCAAGAGTTTGTTTGGTCATGGGTTAGTTCTTATATATAAAATTATAAATTCATATAATATATTTATTATTTGAATTTATAATACATAAAAGAGATTTATTACAGTATATAATGATAAAATTAGGGGAACGTGCTAATGTCAGAAACGACTTCACCCATTCGAAAAAAATCATTTTGCGTTAGTGCAGTCTTATATTGGCGAAGATATTAGTCATTGTTAACATAATGCTACGATCCATAGGAAACACAACATTGAGCAATGATATAAAAAATGTCAACCCGTATATAAATAAACGTTAATGAATCAAGAGAATGATAATTAGTAGGGGTATTCGTGATCTTTAGTTTAACATGTTAAATGGGGAAATATTTCCTTATTTTACCATGTTAAAACGATATAACATATAACATGGTTGAGAGCGTGTTACTAGGTAGTTTGTGTTTTTATTGTCTTAGTATTGTTTTTCACCAGTTCATCTGTCACCTTCTATGACTTCTTTTTTTTCGGCCAAGGCGCCGGGAGGGAGTTCTATACATTCATATCCATGGAAGCAAGTACACTAAAGTTACTTCCATAGATTACTGATTTAATATACTTATTAAATGATTGTTTAAGCCTGGTTTATATTAATAATAAACCTACTACAATGGTACAAATTTACTCTCAATTTTTTTTATTTTGAAACTTGCAATGTTGCGATTTTTAGCCCATTTGATGGGAAGAGGTGCCCCTTGAGGTGTGCACATATAGCAGAGGAATAATATATGTCTATATAATATGGCCGGTCCCCTGGAATCATATTCGTGGTGAATATATTAGCTAACATCCTGGAAATCTCCGAAAGAGATATTAAATCCACTATACTATTCCTCCTCGATGACCTTCGATACTGTGCAATAATGTCTGTGAAAAACGCGGCTGTAAATATAAGTTTACCTTTTTATTTTCCCTGTGCCTTTGAAATATGCACCACTGACATTTATATTCTGTACCCAATTAATTTAGCCGTTCTCCCTCTTTGAGTAGAGGGATGCTCAAAACTACGATCTTATATTTCCTTTTAAGAAAATAATAATTTTAAAAGAAAGGACGTTCTTAGAAGCCTCTTAAGGTAGCTATTAAAACTTTACTGTTATTAATTAATCAGCTTTAAACGATTTGTATCATGTTACACAAATATTTGTTAATATTTTTTTTATTCCTCCGATTTAGACGGTTTTGAGATCGTGTTATATATTTTTTATTAATTATATCATTTCAAGAAAAAAAAAAACACTGTAGAGTTACCTAAACATGTATTGTTATAGGACCTTTCGAGCATTTTAGCTCATTTTCAACCTACAATAAGAGATAATTTACATTTAACATTTAAAAATTTTGTTAATATATAAAATTGCATTAACAAACTACAAAAATATGAAGACAGTATTATCTTATTTATCTGTTGCAGTTTTTTCTTTTGTGGTCTCTTCATCGTTTTATGGCCTTCTTTGTCCACAATTTCTATGTTCTAAAGTTAATATTATATATTATATATATCATATAATATTTCAGAGACGAATAATGCATACAATTTTTGATCAATCAGTTTGAACACTTATCGTATTACTTAATTGTTGATAGGTATATATTTTTTTCGTTATGAGGAGTTATATTTATTTTTGTTTATGTATTTAAGAATACACATTGTAGAAAGTATTAAGTTCTCTAGTTGGCTGGCTCATATCTCCTCCCAGTGAAGAATATAACTCGTAGTTTTATTCTGTTAGCAATTCTGAAAGTTCCAAATATCTCTGTTATCTTCATGTGGCTTCTAATTGTGAATACTTTTTATTTTTATATTCTACTTATGTCTCATAAGATATAACCACTCGTTGAACTCTTGTTTGTAATCATGGGTGTAGGCAGTATTTTTCGGGGGGAGAGGGGAGCAGACCTCAGCCCATTAGACACACATACATACACATATATGCATGGTCCATTCGGAAACATCGGGTAAAATAATGATATTTAATTCCGCATTCCAAGAAATACCCCCACCATTGTATTACTACTTCATAAAATTCAATTATTACATTTTAAATATTAATTAGCCATAAATTACTATAAAATTATTGTACATTAATAGATACAATACACAGAATAAATACAAAAAGTATAAGAGTCGATGAAGAAATTTGCTATGAGAGCATCAGCCTTCTGGGATTGCTGGCAAAAGT
This sequence comes from Halyomorpha halys, assembly GCF_000696795.3. NCBI lineage: Eukaryota > Metazoa > Arthropoda > Insecta > Hemiptera > Pentatomidae > Halyomorpha > Halyomorpha halys. Next base: position 389,691 of record NW_027107817.1, on the reverse strand, counting down.
ATTAACCACCACTTCTACGATGACTGCCTTATATGATTTATTTTTAACAAATATTCTGAGATTAATAAAATGGTAAACTGTTAGTTAAAATAGGAAGGATGGAATCTAAAATAGGTTTCTTTTTTATTCTTTTCCCTATTATTTTTAGAGATAAGTATATGACGAATAATTGCGCTCATGAAATCTTACCTTCTTTATCGAAGGATCGACGTAGGTCCCGTCAAAGGTGTGGTTTTGATCTTGTGATCCGTGAAGATGTCAACTCAACAATGTTACCTTACTAATTATAGCATGTTTCCAGAAAGAAATCATCTATCAAATAAGTTCACTGTTTTCTTTATTTTTTTTTCCTTTGGTCCCAAAAGTCTAGAGGGGAGGGGGCCGCGGCTCCCCCTGCTCCACTCTGCCTACGCCCATGTTTGTAATGAGTTTCGTTGTTGAATCTAAGATAAGACCCGTGCCGTTTCCGTTATCTCGTAGGATATCCTCTGTTACTACTTGATCTTAGTTCTTCCCTAGGGGGACCTACCCGTCTCGCATTACATACCCGTGGGTAAAAACGAGCCGATACAGAGTCGTCTTAAGTTCACATCTTCCTTCTTAGATTTTTTATTGCTGTTGTATCCTTCATTACTTACAGCACTATCAAGTTTTCATTAGTTTTTTATTATTATTATTTCTAAAGATGTATTCGAAAGTGACATTTTCAGGTCTAAATAACCAATTTTCGCGAATTGTTTTGTATGTGTTGTCCATATAGTTGAAGAATGAAAAAGTCCAACGAAACTGAAATTATATATTTAAGACGTGTTATGCCTGCGGCGTGACAGCAACATATTCGATAAAAATCGACTAACCACAAGTTCAGCTTTATTAAATCGATTTTTCTCTCTCTTTTTTTTTTTTAATCATAAACGCCTTAAACGATTTTGATTGAACTCGGTATATCAACGTTATGATAAGTAATTATTATGAACGTAATAATGTAATGAATAATCTTAATATAAGATCGTTATTATAACCTTTAAAATTGTCTCAGGCTTTTAAAGCGAATTATAAAAAAAAAGTAATGATTCTCTAAAGTACCTTTTGTCTTGTTTATTTAAAAATATTAACGATCTCATATTCTTAACTATTAAAAACGGATAAATATTAACTATGGAAGAATTTGATAATTAATTTATGGAGATAAGACGATTTGTTTTTTTAACCTTTATGAAAATAAGAATAGTTATATGGAGTTACTATATATCGTTGGAAATCCAAAGATCTTAGCTAAAATAGTATTTAACAAACAATGTACTTAGAATGTAATGGATAATATAGAGAAAGCCATAAATAAAATGCCTATATCAAGAAGCGCATGCGCAAAGGACTTTACGTTATAAGGTTTTCTTATCACCGAAATTAAAAAAAAAAAATTCAATTTCACTTAGCCTATATTTATATAGCCTTTAGCTGACAGGATAACTCCATAAAATCACTTTAAATATCGGCTTTATAACGAATACGCATTGAGTGAATGGTTAAGAACATACTATACTTTTGTTTTGTTTTTTACTGTAGTTTCTGATTTGAAATTTAAAATATAAGTAGGCTTGTGAGTTTAAGTTGTGTGATGGATCCCTGCACCAGTTTATTTATTTATTTTTTTTTGTAATAAGTTTAAATTAGATGAATCAAATGTAAAATAATGGAGAAAATGGTCAGGGTTGTGGTCAAAAGAGGAACAGAAATAGTTTTAACTATTTTTTTCCCTACGTTTCGCCCCACTTTGTAGAGTTTCATTCGGGCTGTTCAAGTTAATAAAGTCACCAAAGCTATTAACTCAAACAGCCCTAATGAAGGTCTACAAAGTAGGGCGGAACGTAGGAAAATAAATAGTTGATAACTATTTTTGTTTCACTTTTTACCGCAACCATGACCATCTTCTCCATAATTTGAAATTATTCGGTCAACTATTTGTATATATAATATACTAATATTGAATTGAGTAGTTGTTGATGAGGGAATCAATGTTTTGTTTCTCCTATTTTATTTATTTCTTCACTATGATTCGTCGTTTAACACCATTTTTTCTAAATTATTCATTGCAATCATCAGTCATTATACTCACCTTGAAATCAAAAGGAAGAGGATATTAAAAAAAAGAAAATGGGAATACAGGGAAACATTTCAATACTATCATCGACTTATTGTCGGTCCCAGGCAGTACCATCATGATGGCCGGACAGTGCTATCTAGATCCAGTAGGACAGGAAGACGAGGCCTCTTGGATTTATGAAGCCGATCGGAGAGAGCGGAAGCGGCCATCTTGTCCCCCCCCCTCCCACCGCTGGGGGACAATCGAACACCTGGTCATCCTCCACGTGTCCCATTCCAGCGCTGCCACGTTCCCCTCCAGCTGCTTGGTGTTTTCTATTGTTTAAATAATCCTGGAACTTTATTCTCCACTCCATTTCTGAAAATTATCTTGAGCTCTTAAGATTTTTTATTTGTTAGGAATAATTGTTCGTCAAAAATAAGATATCAATAGACTGGTAATATTAGTTTAAATAAACCATAATTCTCCACTCCATTATCTTAAGCTCGTAAGATTTTTTATTTGTTAGGAATAATTATTCGTCAAAAATAAGATATCAATTGCCACGTAATATTAGTTTAAATAAACCATAAGCCACCAGTAGTCTCGAAAATTTATTATTGATCTCTCCAAATTTTTGCCCATTCAGGTATCACAAGGGCATAATTGTACATCTATAAAACATACATTGTACAATAAAAGGACTTAAAATTCAGACACGAGATATAACAAAATAGTAAAAAAAAATATTACTCAAATTAATTGGTGTCCAGCTCTGAACACCTCGTCATAGTAACTTGACTAGAACTTACTTTAGGAGTAGTAGAGTTTTAAACTTTTAAATATTATAATTACTATGAAGGTCAAATAACACAAAATTCAAAAATAGATAAATTTCCATAAATCAGAGTTTAAAATGAGAATTACTAAAATATTTCATTTATTTGATGAATACAATACCAGTAAATGAGAAATGTCAACCTAATGATCACATGATAATTTATTTAAAATACCTGATATTTTCTTGGGGGGGGGGGGAGATATTGAGGTTTTTGGAATCCGTTTTAAAATTTACAAAACTATTACTGTATATATAGTGCTTCCAGATTTGTTAATTTTTCTTCTGAGCCTTCTGTATGTAAAATTAGGTTCTCAAAAATGTATGCTTTCTTTCAAGGCAATGTTTTCTTGGGCAGTTCTTGATTTTCTTAATAGTTCAATGAAAATCCGTTCTGATTTTTGTAGAATTGTGAAGATCCCTGACTTTTTCTTCTTTTCTCAGTCATTTAAAGATAATGAAAAAAAAGGTATTCTATTGTTCTTAATTATGCAATATTTTATTTAAATAAATATTCATATACTTAATATATACCTTAATACTCATATATTTAAGAGTAGCATGTATGTTTAAACATTAAAACGTTATTTTCGCTTACCTCAATCGCATCCATGTTTGTATAGTCATTTAAATGTTTCATAATTCTATGCGGAAATGAATAATTAATATTTAATGTATATATTATACCAGATTAGGATGAATATATGATTCGAATACTGCAAATCCTGGTAAGAATAATAATACGTAACTGTTATAAAAGATACCGTTACATTTGGCTGACTTTAGGGGGACCTTCCTTAATTGTACGGTACATTCCTTAAGGAAGTACAGGCCTCTAACCTTTCTCTCTCAGTATAAAACAATTGATTTGCATTTCTTAGCGTGATCATTTAGCAGTTTGATTGATCGTTATTAATATTATTATTAAGAAACTGTTCGTAGATTTCGATTGCTACAACACCTACTTGACAAATTCTCTAAACTTTCTATTCACTACAAAAAAATATTATACACTACGATAATCAGACCAATTTGGACATACGAAATTGAGCTTTGGGGCTCTACCAAACCATCAAATTCCTCCCGCATCTAATCATTACAATCCAAAATTCTACGTAAAATCCTTGATGCTCCTTATTACGTTACAAATAAACTCATCCACAAAGACCTTAACATCCCATTCGTTGCAGATTTGGCCCAAAACAGATATGCGTCTTTTCATTCCAAACTCCTCATCCATCCTAACCCATTAGTTCTTAATCTCTCATCCTTAACAA
>NW_027107817.1:346999-385238 GCF_000696795.3 Halyomorpha halys | reverse complement strand
ATATAATTATTTTCATCTCAACATTCTTTTAGTAACTATAAAATATGTATGGGATACATTGAGAGTAATTTCCTAATTTATTAGTATTATTTATTATGCTGAGTGCCCGAACCGTTAGTATACACCCACCCCTTACCACGGGGCCACTGACCATCATGCCGAGGCACACGATCCCGTCTTTAGCAGAAAATATGCTGTTGTTGAACTCCCTGTTTATCCTAACCACAGGCTACCTGTTCTGCGCCATCCACTCTTGTACCTGCTAATTTCCTCTATCTCTCTGGAACTCCATAATCATAGGAGCTGGGCTCCGTAACCGGTTCCGAGATCTTAGCTCATGTGACACTTCGGGTTTTTATGGGCTTCCTTCCAAAGGAATGAAAATTACGGCATTATACTATTGTTTGTGCGTATATTTACCTTCAAGTTACCTAAACCAGCTTATAATTTCTTTTAATCATTTCCTAACTCTTTAACATCTGAAATAACAAATTTCACAAAAAAACAAAAAAAAAAACAGTAGAAATAAACTTATTATTGAAAAAAAAAATTAAGAGTTGTCATTATTAGCATTTATAAAGATTAGATAAATACAAAATAATAGATAATTTCTTCTTTCAAAATTAAAGGAGAAAAGTGGAAAATCATAGGTCATAATTTGATTTGGACTAGAACTTTTAACATCTTTTTTTTATAGTCACCTTCTAGGTCATCTATGACATATGAGGGTTATATACAGGTTACCGCCCTATTCTAACTATGGGTAGGGGGATCATGAATTCGTTGCCTGGGATCGCCACAGAAATAACAGTCGAGCTCTCACAGGCCAGACGGGACGGGAAAAACCATGACCACCACAGACTTTTTGGATTAATTTTTTTCCACGTCACCCTTAGTAATGAAATGAAAAATAGTTTTATTATTCTGGGACTAGGTCTCTTTAAGAACAATTACAAAGGTAATTTTAATTTTACAATATCAAATATTTGCCAAAAAACAGTGTGCCCACACTTGATTATAACTTATATTAAAATAATTTTATACAGAGAAGTAGAAATAAATAAATTAAAAAAAAACTAAATGACTAAATACATTAAAAACAAAACAAAAAGGTAGTTACAAAATATCTGTACTATTATAATATTGGATTAGATAGATGAAGTAAACGGTAGTTAAATACAAGGGTTTTAAACGAGGGAAGGGTTGGTACATATTGTATGTTAGAGGGAATGGAGTTCCAGTGATACGCAGCTCGGGTAAAAAATTATTTATCAAACCGCAGCAGTTCGGTGAGGTGAAGGGTGGATGTCAGATAAACTGGACTTGGTAGTACGGGATTGGACTGAGAATTTAAATTGCAGGTTTTCTAGGATATAGGGGTGTTGAGTACAAATTACTTGGAATAGAAAGAAAACTAGGAAGTACTGGCATGGGTAGAATGGATAGAGCCACTTCAACTCGGCGTAATAAGTTTAACAAACAACGTAACAAATTTCGTGAATGTAACAAAAATTTTTTAGAGTCAGTTTCGGTTGAACTAAATTAAACACCTCACCGAATTAAAATGTATACGCCATCGATATGAGAAATGTTTTAAATAAATTTGATTAATATACAGATCAATAAGAGTTAATTGATTCCTTATTGGAGTTACATTATTATTTGCTCGGTGGTGACAGCCACTATTTCGTCAAACTCCCGTGTCGAATTCTCATAGTCTTTTATTATTATTTTTTTTTAATTTAAATTTTAATTATTTTTTCGATCTTAAGAGTTATAAATCGCATTACGATTCTAAGTTTGTTATTGTATTGCTATTATAGGTTTAATGCATCTAGACGTAACGCGGAACGACTATTGATGTGGAAACTCATGCTGTACTTTATTCGGTATCCTCTTGTATCCTCTGCTCCTTCTGGACGGCTGTGAGTTCATCGTTTGCTCCCAACAAACTTCGCAGTAGTAGTACTAAATGTAGAAATCCCGGAGCGTGGTACCTGGCCCCTCCGTTGAAAAGAAAAAAAAAGTTGGAAGATTTAAAAAAAAAAGTTTTGATGAAGGAAGGGGTGTAAGGCGTCACGTAGCGGGCTTCCACGCTCTGTCGCTCCCTCTCTCCTTTATACGGTTTAAAAAATAGTTTTCCGATTGTTCCTGTAGTAGGCGCTAGTTTATAGTTATTTAGTATTCTCAGTAGTCCAGGTTCCATTATCCGTCGAAAAAATATAAATAATCAAAATACTATATAATAAAATAATTAATATAAAATCATTATAACATAAAATAATTATCATTTATCTGTTTTTAACTATAATTGCGGTTTTAGAACATGGCAAAAACTATTCAAATTTTATTATTCTTAGTACTCTTTTATTAGGTATGTGAATATATATTTATTATTCTCAAATTATCCTGTTATACTATGTAGTTATTCCTTATACTAGTTAGTTATTTATAATACAATATAGTGATTATCCTAACATACTTTATAGTAATTATTTTATCATACTATATATTAAATATCCTATCATACAATACAGCAATTATTTATAACACTTGCAACACAATGTAGTGATTATTCTATCATATCATATAATATTTATACTATCACACATTGTATTAATTATTCAATGACACAAGTCGAGATTATCCTGTCATACAATATAGTAATTTTTTATAACGCAGTATAGTATCATACCATATAATAATTATCCTATTTTACTATATAGGTATTAGTTATAACACAGTAGATTGATTATCCTATCATACACTGTAGTAATTATTTTATCATACAATGTAGTAATTTTTTATAACACAATATAGTGATTATCCTATCATACCATATAATAATTATCTTATCATACAATATATGAACCCTTTGGGTTATTAACGCACATTATCGCTAAACGGATCATTAGAAAATTTTTCATCAGATTTAAAATAACTACTTTTATTGAAGCTACCACTTTGACAAAATATATTCTCTTTATCTGTCATCATGGGCCTGTGAATCCGAAACAGGGTTGACCAAACTACTGAAATTATTTGTTCTGTTACGACAGATATGCACTACTTTGAAATTAGCTTAAGATTAACTTCATAAATCTTGTCTTAGTTTTAAGGACGTATCAGAACGTCATGTGCGTGATGTACTAATACGTCAAATGTAGCCAATGGGTTAATTATCGTATCCCACTATATAGTTAGTATTTATAACAAAATTTAGTAATTATCCTATGATACTTATAATTATTTTTTTAAACTGACAATTATAGCAAGAAGGTTGGTACGGCATGTAAAAATTTCACAGGAGGAGATCATAACACAAAAAGAAGGCAATCCTTTCCCGCCGGACCCGCCCCGCAAAGACCCCCGGGGAGCGAGGTCCTATATTACTTTTAAAATATTAGCTTAAAACGCTTTTTACCAAATTATTTCCGACTTTAGAGATGAGCTGAATGAAAATTATTTATATGTATACATTTTAAAATCTCCTGAAACTTTTATTTCCAAAATTTAGGTTGACAATTTTTATTGAAATATAACTTAACAAACGCATTCGCACACAACACACTTATTAATTAACCACATTATTAATCAATTTTGTGACAATATTGTAAATTACCTTTAAAAAAAAATCTGAAATAAGTTAAATATTAAGTGGATCAATTATTTTGCTTTTTAAAATAAAATAAACTTTGTTTAATTATGGATTAGTCATAGCATTTTAATATTATATAAACACAAATTTTGACGCTAACTTTCTTTTTTTTTTTTCAGGTATTATATCGGACCTTAGCAATTTAACAAAATAATAGAAAAAATTGAGGTATGATATCATGTTAGTACAGCAATATTATGCGATAGTATCAGATTATAGTGTACTAGTCGCGTTAGTATATTGTCTCTGGGGTATAAACCTTTTTTGGAGGCGATCTGAATCCAGTAAACGTTATGTTATGAGCAATAAATATGTTTCCAGTAATTGTTTTATTTATTTATTTATCAGGCGTTTATTTATGTTGTTACTGTTTCCAAACTATGAACAAATTAAATATAATAGTGACAAGTTATATATAAAATTTTAAGTAAATAATTAGGAATCTTTCTTGTATTAGCCTGAAGTTTTCAACAATCTCCGTTTTCTCTTCCTGGCCGCACATAATATTGTCGATTTATTTTTTATGGTAATAGGAGCGGTTTTGTTGTTTTCTCGGGAGGGAGAGGAAAAAAAATAAAATAAAGACACTCGACTCTATAAGTATTCTCATTAACTGTAAGTGTTATGAAAAGGCCATCTTGTGTAGGAATTGTTCCCTGGGAAGGTAGAACCGTTATTATCTTCTCAGCAGTTGATTAAAGAATAACAGAATTAACTAACGGTCTTAGGGGAGTGTTATAAGTTGTTCTCTCTGTGCCCTTTTCGTCGAATAGGATAGAGGGAGAGCATTAGTTCGGCAAATGGCAAATGTGTTAAGCCCCTTTTTTCGATCAATTGGTCTTGTAAACGTTTGTTTGTTTATATTTCTTTATTACCTTCTGACACCTTTGTCTATTTACAGTGTCTGAGTTATTTGATAAACAAAAATAATATATTAATATATATAATATTTTACTTTCTTGAGACTGTTCATTATTGTTTATATAAAATCAAATGTATCCATTTCAAGTCTATATTGTTATAATAAAAAGGTTTAATTGTGTTAAATTGGATTTAATTAAAAGTTTTAATAATATCACTGAAAGAGTGACAAAATAAGAAAGTGCGAACCGAACTTTTATAACAACTAAAAATTTAAAAAAAAAAAATCATTATTTTACGACTTCAGTGTTTTTTTTTAAATATATATATATTTTTTTTTGCTACAAAACAAAAATAGCGATAACTTAAACATGAGCCCACTGGCTTACACAAAACTCGGGAAAGTATGTAGGTTAATAATAATCTCCCACCCCAATTTTTTATTACTTTAATGAAAACTATGTGTAATTAATAGTCAAAATTGATGAGTCTGCCAAGTATAGCTAGGGGGAATAAAAAATGGCAGTTTCAAAGCTATAAAAAAAACTAATTATTCATTCGGAGCTCTATACCTTAAAAACTAGGAACAACACAAGATAACGTCATTTAAAGGCGATTAAATTTGCTAAAATATGAGCCCTAATTGAGTTATTTAAGTTAAATAGTTTTCGAGATATAGCATTTTAAAAAGCAACATTTCATAAAAATGTTGTATGGAACGTACTGAAAGATCAGTAGTGAGTGAATTTATTTTGAAAAATTTATTTCTCAAAAACCATTTGACTTACAGATATCTATTAGCACTCAAATTAAAGCTAGCTTAATGAGTAATAGTTTAAATGAAACTTGCTAATATAAATTTATTTATAGTTGTTCGGACAAATTTTCATAAATAAATAAATAACTACAAATAAATTAACAAACTACTAATCCTTCAGTAGATTTTTAAGAAATTTTGTTTTTTAAAAAGCTATATCTCCAGAATTATTGGTCGTAAATAGCTCTTTTAGGGCTAATATTTCAGTAAATTTACTCGTCGTTAAATAATGTTCTCTTAGATTTTCTATTGTTGTTGGTAGTTTTTAAGATATAGAGCTCCGAACGAAAAATTAAGGTTTTGAAACAGCCGCTATTTTTTATTTTCCCTATTTATACTTGGCAGATTCATCAATTTTGACCAGTAATTATACATTTTATCAAAAATTGGTGTGCGATAACTGCCTTTTTTTTCCTGGCTCTTGTACTATAAGTGGAAGTGGCCCGCGCTTTGCCATATTTTTGCCCTTTATACCGTATTTTAAATAAATGTTCCCTACTGAACTGTATTATGATATATTACTGTAATATAGATGTATAATACTTAATACCTAATACAAGAAGATAGAGGGCGTAGATTGAAACATTAGCTATTATTGCGACAGCCTTGCGGTGACCCGGATATTAACTATTGATGCGGGCGTGCATAAGTGATGCGCCACTACTGCCTCTCAACTTCTCGCCCTTTAAGAATTTATTTATACCATCCAATGCCTCATCGATATACATCCTCTATATTTATCGCCAATTTGCGACTCCTAAAGTTAGCCTATTCAAATTATGTAGGTCTACATTATTTTATATTCATCGATTAGTTTCGTTCCAGGTGAAAAAATCATCTGTTTTCCTTTCACTTATTCATCTACGAAGTATATAGTAAGGGGGCGTACTGCGTTCATAGAATAATAAGAATCCAATTTTTAAGTTGAAATATTTATCTAGTCATTTCTTATTTTCGTAGTCAATAATTCTTATTTACCATCTTAGTTTATAATTATTTATTAAATAAATATTAACAATTTAAGTGCCTACCAGGAACCTGGAAACACAATTATCTGTATAAATTCTTATACATAAGGAGAAATTTGAGTTTGAGTCCAAACATCCCATTCACTAAAAAAGATTATACACTATGATAATAAGACCAATTTGGACATATGGAATTGAGCTATGGGGCTCTACCAAATCATCAAATTCCTCATGCATCCAATCCTTACAATACAAAATCCTACGTAAAATCCTTGATGCTCCTTATTACGTTACAAATGAACTCATCCACAAAGACCTTAACATCCCATTCGTTGCAGATTTGGCCCAAAGCAGATATGCGCCTTTTCATTCCAAACTCTTTACCCATCCTAACCCATTAGTTCTTAATCTCTCATCCTTAACAATCCCTGATAATCCTCCGAGGCGTCTGAAAAGAAGATGGCCATGGGATCTTTTAATTTAAATTAATGCTTGAAGTACCACCAATGGGTGGTTCCTTCCCAAGATTATTAAGTGTTAATGAAACCTACAACATATTTACTTATTGTATTTATTATTTGTACGGTTGTAAATCTCATTAAATAAATAAATAAGAGTTCGAGTCCCCTATTTACAGGAACTCTTAGTATTCGTTATATACCGTTTTTCTAACATGACCACTTTACACAACCTTAGGAGGCCGGAACAGCGACCGTACAGTAAAAATCTTAATTTGCCGCGTGTGTCTGTAGTAGTTGTCTTGGCAACTTCATAACTGTGAAAGCTAATTACAATTGCTTTTAATAACACCTAATAAAAGCTCTAGGAGTATGTATCTCGAAATATAATACTATATTATAATAATATACTACCATAAAAAAAAAATTAAACTGTACCGCTACAACATATTGAGGATCAGGGATGCAGTACTTTCTGTTACAAGACCAACCGGGTAATTAGGCCAGAGTATGCTCAAATATTACTTTCAAAATCCCCCTAGACCAAATTCAGAAAAATGATGATTAGTTGAGTTGCAAAAAGAAAAATTGTGAGATTTGCGTGTACGTATAAACCTTCTTATCAATTTTTGTCTTCTTTTTTTTTTTCTATTTACACAATGTTACAATTTTTGAAAAAAAAAAAATAAACAATCTAATAATAACAATATTTTTTTAAATTAAGGAATAAATGAAAAGATAACAAATAATTTGCAATGACAACTACTAATATTTATATAGAATTACTAAAATAAATGACTGACTTATTAAAGACTAAAGAAAGAAAATAAAATTAATAAGAAAAATTGAAATGATAATACTAAAAATATATAAATATATAGAGTTACTCGGGTACCGCTCTAGTGTCAAATTGTTTCACACAATTCTGGATTGGTTTGTTTGTGAATGTCAGATTAGACATTGTACCGGTTTGCGCCATGTTAACTCTCCTTGTGTTTATAAGGCCGTATACCTGCATGCATTATTACTTTCTCTTATCAAGATATGGAATAGTTACGGACAGTAATACGATCGTGGAAAATTTCTAATAAGAGTTTCCAATGGATGTCAGTACATGTCTTGAGATCCCCTGAATCAGAAAACCTAGTTTCGCAAAATGGTCTGCCTGTATCGATGGGTCAGCCTTGCTCGGTCGAGATTGAAATCATATAATTATGGCGGGCGGATGTATGCGTTGGGTGTGATCTATGACTTTTTCGATAAAATCGGCAAACCTGAAGTATTATTTTCTGAATCGATTTTATATAAAACTTCTTCAACGATTTTGATTGAATTCGGTGTATGAATGTACTATTCATTGTCTAGACCATTGTCTATACTGCCGGATAGGTCCTCTTTGTCAATTGTCTGACAGGGCTTAAGTGGCGAATTTCATTTTTTTTTAAATCCCTCTAAAGTACTTTTAATTTACCCTGTTGGTAATAATTAACCTTTTCAAATTTTTGTTAATAGTGGAAAATGCATAAATATTAACTATAGAAGAATTTGATAATTAACCAAAAAAAGAAATATTTTCGATTAACTATAGTCATAACTATCGATACTCAACTAAAGTCGTATAAGGTAATAACTTATAACTATCAATACTTAGTCGTATAAGGTAATAAGGAATGACGAAAATTTAATAAAAGTTAAAGTGTTGCGTTTCTTTGGTTATAGCAATTTTTTATTCCCAGTTTTTCCTCTTTCTTGTCTATATATCTTTGATGCGCGGTCATAAGGGCTTAAGTCACTTTTTGAACATATGGAGATTATGTCGTATTATAGCTTCGGTTGGTAATAAGGTCTTCATGCTTCAGATGGATTTAATACTATATTGTTTTATAAAAATAACAATTACAAAAATATCAATAATTGGATTTTACATGATGTTTTGAACTTTGTTTTTGCTTTCCTGAAATATTCATATTTTCGACTTAAGCCCTTATGACCTCGCATCAAAGATATATGAAAAGGTTAATTTTAATTCAAAGTAGTATAAATGAGAGCTGTGAGATACACAACCGTTACTTTTTTTTTTAATTTAGTTGTTATTCCAAGAACACCGACATATTACTGTGAATCATTCGATTGTATCGAGTATTAATCTATGAACCTATAGCTTACATAGCTATGATTAATGTCCCATAATTTATGACTTTATCTTCATATTTGATTGATTAGGTGCAGGAAATAGGCTTTGGGTTTACTTTTAATAGTTGTCACATATTTTTACTGGCCCAATTCCTCTTAATATATTCCTGTACTAGTTTTTGATTTAGACATATGTTCGTTTTGAAATTACTTGTTAGTTTCTGTATACGGGTTGCTTGTTATCAAAATTATTATTGTTCACATATATCTCCTTCTTTTTTATTTTGCCCCTTCCTGTTCATTTCTGACATTTCTGGGTGTTATCAACAGTGTATCACTCTATTCTAACTATGGTGGGGGTCAAGAATTCATTTTGTGGGACCGCCGTAGAAACAAAAGTCGAGCCCTGAGCCTGAGGTCTCATTCGAATAGGCGGCTCTGCAATTCTCAAATTGTAAAGAAATACGCCTCAACTCCCTTAGCCACAGGCGACCTAGTGTTCAAGTATATCTATTATATTAGGGATGTTCGTAATTTTAATATTCTAAATGTTTTAAATATGAGATTGTGAGGAGCCCAATTTAAAGTTCACATTATGTGTTGAATGCGGAGGAACTCTTCCTGGATTTTCAGGGCGACTCAGTTACTTTTTTTTTCATAACACTCCAGAAATTCATTATTTTTATCCGTCACTTCATTTGAGTTTTAAAAACGTCTAAAATAAAAACAACTCGAACTAAAATCATCTAACTTATCAGAAAGACAGCAGACAAAATGGTGTGGAGTTCAGCTGATCTGTTGTATGACGTCATTCCCCATTTAGCAGACCTATTAATAGACTCTCAATCATGCTAGTTGTTATATCGTTTTAACATGCTAAAAGAAGGAAATATTGCTCCATTTAACATACTTTAAACTTTCACAACTAAAGATCATGAGTACTCCTATTATATAATGTAGACGTTTGTTTGTTAAGCGATTATTGCATACTATTTTCAATATGTGTTTTTCATTACATCACTCTGATTAAAATAGTTAATCGGTAAACTATCTCCTCTTGAGAAGAATTTAACACAACTTTACTCCAGAGAATTAAACAACTCCCATCGGTTGTTGGTAATTTGAATTTGAAATATGGAAATACTACATTAAATATTTCTAAGTACAAGATAAAAAAGATCTCAGTATTCGAGAGGGGGGGGGGGAGTCAAAATATAACTCACTACAAAAAAAAAAAAATTCAACTTGGTGTAAATTTCAAATATAATAAAATATTACAATGACAAATATAACTAACTACAAAAAAAAAAACATACAACTTGGTATAAATTTCAAATATAACTAACTAAAAATACTATGTTTATGACATTTCTATTGGTAGAAATCAAGGAACATAAAATATTTACCAAGAAAAATGAATTCTATAAATTATTTATAATTAACATATTTTATTACAAAAAAAAAAATACAGAACCACTGAAACAACTTAGTTGATGAATCTAAATTATATTAAACCATTTTACAAAATATTGAGTTATTAAACTATTGGTTAACTGATGAATCAAAACAAGTAAAATAAAGAAAACTTCGAAATGAATGTTTTTTTCTCTCGAATTTAATATACAAGTCCGTTTAAGTAAGTGATATAGGCCGATTAATTTGCGAGAGTTGCTAATTTGGACTTATATATAACGTGTAGACGTTTCCCTTGAAAATGAAAGTTTGAAATTTTTCAAAGTCGCATCAATGCTTACATTACATTTTATTAATTATTAAGTTAAAATGAAAAGTAAATATGTTCATCCTCCAATCTCTGACCCTGGAAAGATTTAATTTATATCATATAGATATTTAGTGATTTTCTCTTCTTTTTTCCCTTTTTCTAAATTTTTCTTTTATTTTAAAAAATATTTATCGTTTCGCAGTCCTCCTTCGTCATTTGGGTACTTCCTATTGTAAAAAATGTATTCTATCTCCATAAAATCCTTGAATTTTACCTTGTTGATATTTTAAAGAAATAAAATATTTCAGAAAACCATCAACTAACTCTTCGGTATAGACACGTGGAGCCAGGAAAAGAAAATATTGTTATAATAGGAAGTACCCTGAAGATGAAGCAGGACTCCGAAACGTTGGTGTAATATAAATTTTTAATTAAAAACTATACAATGGCTCTTTTCATAAATAATAATAGATTGTACTTGGTTATGCATCATTAAGCAATCCGAAACAAGTTACTATATCAATAATGCAGTTATCAAAGAGATATCGAATCCGGACTGAAATAGAGACATGTAGTAAGGAAACATGTAATACGATCTCTATTCATTGCGAATGTCAAGAGACTATAAAGCCAAATTAACATACAATAACTGAGCCGAGTTACATGATAATATGGTTCGGTTCGTCCGCTAATAGACTTTATAATCTTAATCAGTTGAGAGTTACGAGCAGAATTTGAATAAGCTATGCGTCAGTGAGCTGGCTTGGCTGAAGGCAACCAGTGTACATTAAAAGAAAGTGTCCCTTCGGTCAGGGGCAGCTTCATATAGCGGAAAGAGGGGTCTCTCCGAGGCTTCAATAAATCGATATCTTATCGTACATTGCGGCAGGGTGTTTTCTACAATTTATACAGGAGCCCTATGCGTAAACTTCATCTCGTAGAATTTAGGTCTGCAAATAAATTTTAAAAAATTGTTATATTTATTTATTTTTCAAAATTAATATGTTTATCAGTTAATCGTTCATAGATTCCAACAAATCCCATCAAATTACTTATACCCTTCTTCGTAAACCTACTGACTACCCTACAGTTTCATTTAATGATGTTACTCTTACCCCTGTCGAACAGATCCGCTACCTTGGACTACATTTGGACAAACGATTAAACTGGAATCCTCACACAAGACTGAAAAGACAGGAAACTGCACGTCGATTGCGACTATTACAGCACTTACTAGACAAACGGTCTAAACTTCCAACACATTACAAAAGATTGATCTACATGACTGTAATAAGGCCAATCTGGACATATGGAGTTAAGCCTTGGCTTCACTAAACCTTCGAATTCCTCTCGTATTCAATCCTTGCAGTCCAAAATCCTTTGTAAAATCCTCAATGCTCCTTACTTTGTCACAAATAAAATCATACATAAAGACCTCAATGTTCCCTATGTAACCGATCTAGCCCGAACCAGATATCACTTCTTTCATTATAAACTTCCTAACCACTCAAACCCACCATATTCTAACCTTGCTTCCTCTTCCAGACCAGCTAATGTAAAATGTAATTAGAGTGCTACCAATGGATAGTTTCTCTACACGCCTGTAACACTCCAATTTAACTTAGATCAGATTTACTAAATGTATTATAATGTACAGTTGTAAATAGAAAAAAATAAATATTTAAAAATCGTTCATGGAAATCACATTGATGTAAAACGTAATGTTTGTCGTTATTAATTCAGGGAGCACAGTGCCACTGTGGTAAGGCACTATGTTACTAACTCCAAGTACTCAGGTCTGGATCTGGCTGAGCTGATAATTATTTACTGTTACACCGAGCCGTGAGTCCACTCTGTGGGTTATGGGGAGCCCTCCTGAGGTCAACCCAGCCCCTCATAAATTGGCTACCCTTTATTGTGGATAAAATCTGTCTGTCGAGCGCTGTTCTAATTACTATGCCTCCTTACAAAGTACACCTTTTCCTTGATAGGTCTTGCCAGTTCAGATTATTATTGTCCAATCCTTATAGTTCAAAATCCTTCGTAAATTGATCACTAGGTTGTCTCGTTTTTCGTCCATCACTCGATTCTTATGCATTTTTTATTTGCCTACTCTTTTAAGTGGTTGATTAAAACTTTATACGGATCAGTATACACTGATACATTAGCCAAGTTTAATTTTTCACATTTTCTAATAAATTTACATATTCGCGTATTTAGACTATTTCAAATTATAAATTAAAATGCAACAATGAAGACGAAATTCTAGATAATAATCGAAAAGTTAATATTTATCTATTAATTAATTTAATAAACCATGTAATAAATGCTATGTTGAACAATTCACTTCTAACAATGAGTATAGATTTTTTTATTTCTCAAAATTTGTTCTCTGTTCGTGTCCGTTTTAATTTTTTTTCTTTTTTTTTCTGACCTAGAAAAAATTAAAATTAAAACAAATTAAATATATACAATGATAAATAAATGTATATACTCAGGCAAATAATATATCTTGGATTGCCAGTGTGGCATTATAAGATAAGCTGCCGGGTCCGCTGGAGGCGGTGTCATCGATGATGGCATGAGTCTGCCGTGAGCGTACTAGGAATAGGGAGGGGCTATTCCGGCTGGCGTTGATGAAGTGATGACTTCAGGCTGTAGAGCCAGAAGTCCCTCCCAAGGCGAGAACATCGACCAAGGGAACCGTGCTCTGCCACCTCCCAGGTTTTGGTGGAGGGGTGATTTCTCGGAACAGTGGATTGGCACAGGCTTTCAGCCCATCTTGATGAACTTGATGTGCCTACGGCCTATGAATTCTGGCACGGTTGGGAGTTGGAGCTCAGCACAAATTTCTCTGTTCCTGGCCCGCTGGGGTGATGTTCCTCGTACTATTCGCCTCAGGAGGGAGTTCTGGAAACCCTGTAGGTTGGTCAGTGTCGTTTTGTAGAGGTGTCTCATTAGTGGTGTACCATGGAGCAGAGTTGGACGAATGATGGCCTTATATATTTGTAGCTTCAGGCGCAGCGAAAGTCGTTGTGACGTCAGGAGATGGTAGAGCCTATGCGACTTCTGGCGGGCCAGCTTGAGTCTCTCCTTGGCATGACTGGAGAGGGTGAGGTGTCGGTCAAGAGTTACGCCGAGGTAGAGGATGGTGTTGGAGATATTCCGACCCTCGCCATCCACGACGAACCGCTGGGGTAGTCTGCTCTTCTTGCCCTTCTGAAAGGACATGACGATGGCATGGGTTAACTCTGATGCCATCCTTCTTGAGAGCAGCTATGATGGTGGCAGAGGCGGCTTGTGCGTGGTGGAGGGCCAGTTCAGCTCTCATGCTGGAGGCGTAGACTCCTATATCGTCTACATAGGCTGCTACCATTGCATGCCGATGTTTGATGGCGACCACTGGCGCTGTGAAGACTACAAATAATAGAGGCCCAAGCACAGACCCTTGAGGCACTCCGCAGGTGGTGGGGGCTGAGGGCAACAAATCTCCACCAACCCTGCCACGAATGATCTATCGCTGAGGTAGTTCTCGACCAATCGGCACAGGGCGGCCGGAAACCTGAACTCCTCCAGCCGGCGAAGTAGCAGCGGGTGGGATACGCTCTCAAAGGCCTGGCTACAGTCCAACGAGATGAAGGCAGTTGCGTAGTTGTTCTTCATTCACTCGATGGTGAGAGCCTGCAACTTCACCAAGTGATGGTCACACGAGACACCTCTTTGGAAGCCGGTTTGCTCGGGTGGTATCACAGCGGCCTCCCTGCAGTGATCCATGAGGTGGTCGTGTATGAGGCGCTCAACAATCTTGCTCATGTGCGAGAGGAGGCTGATCGGACGATAGTGCTCTGGAGAGTTCCCTGTCTTTCCTGGCTTGAGGAGTGGCACCACGATCGCACGCTTCCAGGCAGTCGGGAAGTACGAGATCCTCATGGCTGAGTTGAAGATATTCAGCAGGTAAGCTTTGCCCTTCCTGGGAAGTATCTTCAGTAGAACATTGGGGATCTCGTCAAGTCCTGAGGATTTGTTTCCCTTGGTGCGACTCTAGACGGCCAAAGGTGGAGAAAATGGGCTTCTCGACGGGGCTCTGAGATCTTCCTGGTGGTGGCGGAGGAGCACTAAACTAAACGTCCGTTTTAAACTCTACACTTCGCTTCAAATTTAGTTAGTTGCTTACGTACTTTACGAGAGTTAATATTTATTATTTTTAAAGTAAGTATTTAGTTCAATTATACTGAATACTGAATTAAAATAAGTCAAATCTTGAAGTGACTATTTCTAAACCGATGAAAGAGTTTTTAAAATTGATGAAAAATATTGTTTATGCAAAAATTGCTTAAAACGTCCCTTCTCATTGTTATTATTATCATCATTGTTTTTGATACCTTAGTCATTTATATTTGCGTGGAGGTACTATAGTTTTGCACCCAATTATTTTTTTTGTTCTATATTAATATTATACTAGAAGTTTGTATGAGTAAAGAAAAATGAAATAAATATAAAAAGTTTAACTTTGGATGGAGGCTTGTTTATTCATAACCTCTATTGACATAGGATGGGGCAAACTACAACCGTACCATTAATGCCTGCCCCCTGGTCAATCAACTCCAACAATTAAATAGATGACCTCGTTGTATGGTCTTCCATCGCTCAATGCTTCGTTAGCGAACGTCCTCTAGTTTAAAATTATGATCCCGCCTAGCTGTCGTTCATCAACTTACTATTATACCGAATGTTCGATATTGTTTATTTATTTTCGTTATTTCGCTAAAATAAAAAATAATTTTAAATATAGTAATGTTCAGTGTATTATTGTAATTGCATTTTAATTATGTGTCGCATAGTTTCAAGTGGTTAGTTGTATTGTTGACAAGCTTAGACGAGAGATACGTCAAGGAAATTCTGAGTTATATTTTCATCACAGAACATTTACAAACCAGTTAAAATAAAAATGTAGCTATTAAAATCGAGTGTACATTACGTAGAGGACTCGAGACTTAGATTAATTGAATGGTATGAAATATGACTTTATTGAGCAGGACTCTACTTAAGTCACTTTCCAAAGAGTATAACCTGAAGATCGTCTTTACTTTAAAAGAACAACTTTCCTTATTAAAGCAACTTTTTTTTTTCAGGTTGATTTCACCTCACTATTTCTATTCTATTGTAATTAATGACAATCTGGTATTTGTTATTTATTACTTGGTATTGTTTTTTGGGAGTGGGTGACCATTGATAAGACACTGTGTTACAAACTCCAAGGGTCAAATCCGCCTGTGGCAAATAATTATTTATTCTGTTATTGTAGCTTTGAGTGAGCCCTGTGGGTTCGGGGCGCGCCCGACCACATAAAATAGGTTTCCTTAATTGGATAAAAATCTGTCGGTCGAGCGTGACTGACCAAATTTCCTCCTTGCACATCCGTTGGTTTTGTAACAGTACTAAGTTACAAAGTACTGCATCCCAGACCCTTCTTGGGCTGTAGCGATTTATTATTATGTTTTTTTAACTTGGTATTGTTTTTTAATTAAGCAAAGGCGTTGTTAAATATTCAATATTTAGAGAAGTGTCAATCCAAACGAAGTACCAAGAACTCGAGAGCCAAGTTCCATGCCCAAGCAACTCCGTCCATTGCACGCATCGTTCAAGGTCATGACTAACTTGTCCATCAACGTTTCGTGAGGTTTCTAGGGTTTGTACTCTTCGATTAACGGGTTAATAAATTGAGCAAGCTACGTTGATTATGTTTACTAGCTACTTTATAGGTTTAAAGAAGGCTTTATTACAAATAATTTTCAGCTGTTCCTTTGTCCATATCTTGTTTACCTGTTTTCTTTTGGTAGATTTTGATATATTTATATATGTGTGGGCCTTGAGAGCTGGCTATATTTAGGCGACGTTCATTGTTTGCAATGAACCTATAATTAATAAAAGATTTTTTTAGAAAAAAATATATGTATATAAAGAACAGACAGACTATCTGCTTGATAGAACGGTTACATATTGGAAAAAACTAAAACGCTCACCCTACCTCCATTTCATCCATATTCAGTTCTGGCACAAACCTCGAGTTAGTTGTATCACAGAAATGTAGAACAAACTGTAATATACAATTTTAAGTAATTTTTTAATTGTGGTATTTATTAATTTAAAATTAAATATATATCTATATGTACATGGAGTTTTTAAATAACTAGTTGAAGAAGTTATTTGTTCTGAAAGGCTGTTGTTTTTTCCTTGTAGGGCATGACAATGCAAACAATGAACTTTCGAATCAACTAAATGTAGTTGTACTATTATACTATAAGATATATCTTATATCTTAATAGTGGTATTCATGATATTGTGTTAAATGTAAAATGTTTTACCATGTTAAATGTTATAAGTATAGGATTCTGATTAGCCATATTTAAAGTCATGTTAAATGGTAAATGCATAAGAGCTTCTAGCGGATTTTCTGAGCAACTTGTTCAGTAACCTTTCCTTCCAAAACTCCATGTTGTTGTTTACTTCTAAGTTTTGATGACAGTAATTTATTACAATATGCCTAAAATAAGTGAAAAGTAGAAGTGTGAAAGTTTAGCTACTGATTGTATTTTTTAAAAAGTCCAAAACACAAGACAAAAGAAAAAAAAAACACAAACTACGAGTAACCTAATACGACAACAAATAAAACGGTCTGTTTCGTGACGTCATTCACCATTTAACAAATCTAGTAACAGGCTCACAGCCATGTTATATGTTATATCGTTTTAACATGGTAAATGAAGGAAATATTTCTCCATTTAACATAAGTTTTTCCATTTAACACGTTAAACTAAACGTCATGAATACCCCTAATACAAGATCCTCAGGAGCCACACAAGTATATATCTACAACAGTCAAGAAAAAAGTTATCAATATTGTTCTGGTGTATGCTTTAGTTTTCAGACTTGTTGTTAACATTTGATTTATTTAGTTAACTTATTTTTTGGTGAATCAAAATAAATGACTGAAGTGGTCAATGGAACATTGTGTACGTATATTGCCTTTGTACCGCTGGCTATTTACTGATACTGTTCGGATGGAGGGGGTTTCCTTCCCTTTCAGTTCACCGTACTGGACTCCCCCTCTCTCCTGACAAAGGACTGGCCGGGAGGGTCGATAAGGCAAGAGATAGGAGCAGCTGCCGACATTACGATAAATGAGGAGGTGGACACGATCGATAGCTCTGTAAGGGAGGGTCCATCTCAGGTAACAGGTTATGTGAGGGAGTTGTAGCAGTTACTCGGAACTGTATAAGTCGAGGGGGGAGGGATATATTGTATCTAGTAACACTATATCCTTGTGTCCTATCGGGTGTCCAGAGCGAAATTTATGGGATAGAGTCACATTGTATGCTGGTCCTAATCCTGGTTTTATTTACATTTACTTAAATTTACGATTCCATATTTCAAGGTCATCTTCCATTGAAGGACTGGAGTCTTGTATCCCGGACCTAGGCTGAAGTCCAGCTGTGGAAAATAATTTATGTATTCTCAGCTATTAACCGTGGATCGATTCTGGGGTCCGGAGACCCTATTAAGGAATAACCAGGGCCTCTAAAGTTCTAGGTGGTGCGAGAGCATCAAAGGCAGTACTGGCCATATCATCTTGTACAAAAGGCGATCAAGAAGTTTCGTCGGTATTTTCGTTTGCTTTTATGTACCAGCGAATGATATTTACGAGATAATAATGGGGAAACAAATGTAGGGAATATTTGACCGCACCTCCCCCCTCCCCCGCCAAGTTTACGTTGGACAGAGTTTCGCGATTTTGTTGTAATCTGAAAAAAACTTTAACTTATTCCTTAAATTATATCGGTTACTTTGTGGCAATACTAGTATCACTGGTACAGTATGTTGCCCTAAAAAGTAGCCCCGTCGACGCTACTACCTTTGGCATACGTCCAATTCAAAATAAAATCTTTTTTTGTTTTTAATTTTGCCTAATAGGGCATTATTTAAACTAAGAAGCAGTTTAGAAAATAATAATTATTGCGGCTAGTTGATTGTTATAAAAATATTTACTTATGTAAAGCTACATTACAACGTAGATTCGTCTTGGGAAAAAAAATCATGTTAAATACGGTATAATAGCGGATGTATTTTCGGGAAAATTATATTTCTAAGGACAATCGACTCTTTATTATGTTAATTATGTACTTGACTCGTTCCGCTGGTTCATCCGCTGGCACCGACTTTAATCTTGTAGCCAGTATTTATTTTTGTAAATATGATAATAGTCGTAAGCAGGTAGTTATGCTTGGTGCTAACTATGGCGTTTAATTTTCAACTTGGTCTATTAAAGTAATAAACGCTCGAATTTTCTGGAATTGAGAATATGATATTAGGGCGGACTGTTACTAATTTAGGTGCTATGATGAATGAAGACCTGAATGTAATATTGATGATAATTCATTTTACTCTTGAACTCTCTAACTGAGCACTATAAACATAGAACATATTACATTATATTAAAGTTTAAATTACAAGTAGGTGGTTTACAATATGACATGTTGTGAGAAAGTAAATACCAAATGGTTTGTTCTCAGGTTTGTTTTTTTTATACAGTGTCAGAGCAATCTTGTTCCAATTCTTTAGGTGCCTCTACACGTTTGCCAAACAATTCCCGCATGCGCAAGCTTATGGAGGGGTTATTTGGATTGGCTGGTACATTGGCGGCCGATCCGTTGACAGTCGGTTTTTGGGCACATCAAAGAGCGCTTGTGCTGCATCCACACGTTTGTTTTCAGTTTGCATTGTTTAAGAACTGCCAACAGATATATCTTTGTGCTCTCCATGTTTTAGTTACTTAAAAAAAAATTCTTTTCTGTTTAACTTAACTCAAGTGTTAGAGAACCATGTGGGTAGAAAGGCGTTAGATTTGATAGTGAAATGATCTTTACCTTTCGAACTTGACTCCCAGGCCTATCCTATTTATCCTGCGATTCACTAATCAAGTCTTTTTCAAATATCATTCATCTACAAATTTCCTGTAAGGGCATTTTCCACTCTTTCCGTTTGGCTCGCTCATTGCCATACAAATCCACATGAGCTGGAACCTATTGGACCTTAAATTTGTTATGTTATTTATTACATAAGATGAAATATGTTGTAGATGTATGTTTTTAAGTGAATTGCATACGGAAGCGGAATCTGTTAGAATTAAGAGTTTTGTATTATATTTTCTATTAGCTATTTTGAAAGCTTCAACGACACCGTATAATTCAGCTCTGTATATGCTAAACTTTATCGATGAATCCTGGATGGAGGTTTGTTACTTCGTTTTTTGCCAAATATTTGTACAAGTCTTGGATTTGCGCAAGTAGCAACGTGTGTGTAGTTCGCGTATTTATCCGTTTAAAAAAAAAACTTTATCCGTCGTAATTTTTTTTTTTACTTCACCTAGGATGACACCTCTGTACCTTGCCATATCCGATATGTCCAATATGATGGTCCTCCCACTTATTCCTTGGTCATCCACATGGTCGTTCCTAGTTTTGGGGTTCTATTGATTGCCATTCTTTGCACATAGCCGGACCAGGTTTATTCTTTTTTTATTAGTAGTTATTAATTTCTGTACAAATTAAAATAGTACTAAAACTTTAACTATGGCGTCCAATCTTAACTGGGTTTAATCATGCATTATGCAAATTACTAGGAATTCAACTAATGTGGACTGTTGACTGAATAATTTTAGTATTAAGTTAGTAATTTATTAATTAAATTTCATTTTCTGAGTAATTAATGTGCTATGATGAATGAAAGTCTGAATGTAATATTGATGATAATTCATTTTACTCTTGAACTCTCTCACTGAGCACTATAAAAATAGATCGTATCTGTTCTTTGAAACCGTATCTGTATTTTTATTTTTTTTCGTACCCTCCATTGAAAAATACAGAATAACCTTATAACCTATAACCAACAGGTACAAAAAAAGATGTCAGTTGAAGTGTGCTTCCTTTTTCTACCCAGGGTATTTTAAGGGCTATATCAATTATACACTGTATGTGCAGAGTCGACTGGGCTATGTGCGGGGAGGGTCCGCTTTGCTGCTGAAAAACGTTAGTCCAAATATTACAATTTTCAACTGGGTTGAAGCAGGCAATTATAGCGAGTTTGTTGGTCGATGTACGACATGCCACTATTTAAAAAGTACAATTTTCAAATTTTTACATCATTGTATGTAGAATTTGATTCTACATTAAGCCGTAACAACTTCTGACTGTTAAAAAATAGTATTTTTATTGGGTTGCAAGTTCCCCTATGACAGAGCAGTTTCTGTTCTCTCTTTAAAAAAAATTGGGATATGTTAGTCGCTAAAATATTATTTTATATATCTATTTTTTTTTTTTACTACATTTAAATTTAGCCCCAAAAATAGTCCAATTAAGTCTATTACGACACAGCAGATTGTAATTTTGTTTTTTAATTTTGTTATGTCCAGTCCGTTGGTTAGATAAAATTGATATTAGTTAAAGTGCAACAATTCTAAACCGCCAAATAAATTCTAAACTGCATTGTTCTCCTTGTTTTATTCTAATTTCGACAGTACTTTCACAATATTGTAAATAAATAACAAATAAAAAAAAAGTGTACACATCCATTGTCCTTGTCAAAGGCTAAGTGGATGTGTATCTGTAAATTACGCTACCTTGCTTAATGCACAATGTGACCAGCAACGATTTCGAAGGCAATTAAAACTTATTGCAAATTGATCCTTTTTTTCTCTCTATGAAGCTATTTGTTGTGTTTGGTTGTCTTTACTCCATGTTTCCATCATATTTACGTACTCTGAAATATAGAAAATATTTTTTAAAAAATTTAAATTTTTCGACAGTGCCCTCCTACTTATTATTTCGCATCAAAAGCCACCTTTTCATATGCCCCAAGTATTTTAATTGTTAAAATATATCACACTATGTATTTAAAATTAATTAACTTTTTATATCTCTTATATTATTCTAAACAAACCCTCGAAGAGTTTATAAGAATCATAAAAATATATATATAACACTTGAAGGCGCTATGATGAAGTGAAGTCTGAAAACAAGTGATGATAATTAATTTTTACTCTTGAACTCTCTCACTGAGCGCCTCTGTATTACTAATCAGCCATTTTTTAACAATTACAATACGTTTTAATAATAAATCATATAATAAAATAACGTTGACAAACTCTTCTGTTCAATGAACTATTTTTTTCTTTTTTTAAATTGTTCATATTTTTGACTTTAACTTACCCATATATGGATTATATAGTAAGGAGACGTATTACGATAATACTTAATTTAGTATTCCCTCGTTTTGAGGTCATCTCTGCCAAAATACCAAGATAAGTAAAATGGTACGAACCTCAGTGGTGGATATATACCTACGTCACCAACACTGTTATCTTTATTTGACCTTTAACTAATATTCTCTCATGTGATAAATTAAACCTTGTAAAATAAAATATTCATATCTCTCAATTCTTATTAGATTTGATTTCTTTATATATTATTTATAGTTTGTTTTTTCTGCTTTTTTTGTGGCACCCTTTTTCTTGTATTATGTTACAGTGTGAACTTTTTGAAAGCTGTTGACAATTATCTATATTTAGTTGTTACTCCTCACGGAATCATCCCTTTAAATTCATTTTTTTTTTTTATTTTAATATTCCATTAGCTAAATAATGTTCCATAGCATTTCCATCTTAGCTCTGAAATCAGTTTTAGCTTATAAGATACGTTTGGAGGAATTTTATAGTTTTTTCTTTATCATTTGTAATTCTGAATATTTCCTTCTGATTGAAACAGTTGGAATTACTTATTATTAAAACACGCATACTACAAATTTTTTTTAAATGTTTATTTATTGCTATTTACATTATAATACACTATATATGCTATGTACATTATAATACATTTAGTAAATATGATCTAAGTTAAATTGGAGTGTTAAAGGCGTGTAGAGAAACTACCCATTGGTAGCACTCTAATGATATTTTACATTAGCTGGTCTCGTGGCCATCTTCTTTTCAGGCGCCTCGGAGCATTGTCAGGAATGGAAGAGGATGCAAGATTAGAAACTAGGGGGTTTGTGTGGTTAGAGAGTTCATAATGGAGTGATATCTGATTCGGGCTAGATCGGTTACATATGGAACATTAAGGTCTTTATGCACGATTTTATTTGTGACAATGTAAGGAACATTAAGGATTTTACGAAGGATTTTGGGTTGTAAGGCCACAAACTTAATATTAGAATCTATATTTGAGATTTGTTTAAATATCCTGACATGTTCTTTTTAATATAAACATGCCCGTTGGAGTTTAAATTGACTAGGAATTGTTCTAAATATATATGTTTAAGACGGATTTCATCACACGGAGGCGCATCGAATGTTATGATAGCTTCTGACACTGCACTAGCCCACTATTCCGACATTAACACCAACAGGGCCCTGTTTCATAATAAAGTACAAACCATTAGTCTATTCGATTTAACATAATACAATTACACTGACTTGTACAATAGTAACTTGTACTTAAGTATTTTTTAACTCCTGTAATATCACTAATAGTCATATCTATTATGAAAAAAATTAGTATTAGTGTTATTAGTACGTTGTTTCTATACTTCTATTTTGAACATGAATACTATTAGCTTTCATTATGAAACAGGGCCCAGGACGCCTACAAAGGTGGCAAGCACACCTTAACAGCTTATATGCCTCCTATATACCTGTATAGTATCTATATACCTATATAATCCCTACATACCTGTGTAATGCCTATTTACCTGTATAAACCCTGTATACCTGTATAATCCAGATATACCTGTATAATCCCTATATACCTCTTTAAATGCCCAATATCCCTTTCTCCAGTCTCTTCTTAAGAAATAGATTCCACTCATTTACATTACCCCTTGGTATGAACCATTATCAACCCTTGGGGCTTAAAAACAAAATAAAAATGCATGTCTGAAAGTCGTTTTTTTTTTTTTTTTTTTAATTCTGAATATTTTCTGCTTAATAAATTAGACAAATAAAATTTCTTACAAATTTCAGAGATTAACACTATCGATAATTGACATTGATTTTATTTAGAAATCTCGATTTATAGACGTAATGACATGAGAGTCAATCAAGTTTATTTAAAGTTATTGAATTAGGTTTTTTTTATAATAAAAATTATTTGGGCATTAAATTCCAAAATTAACCTAGTTAATATTTTTATTATTTTATAAGATTTTATACTGAGGTTCATGGTATCTCTTCCCGAAGGCAAAATTATAGTTTACATGTTGACTTAAAACCAAGTTACTCTTAGAATCCGTATTTAAACAAACAAAAAAAACTGAAATTCTGTTAGTCATTACTGAGATATGAAAGGACAACCTAACTTGCAGGTCCATTAAATTATCATATCGTACCGTGAAGAAGGAGTAGTTCCATTTAGAAAGTTTAGGTTATTGTTTCTGTTGACGACAGTAAGTCCTCGGCTAAATCATTTATATTTGAAACAGAAGATCCTCAAGGATGCCTATTTTATGCCTTATTAAAAGAAGAAATCCTATACTTTGTATTCCTATCACACAATCGTTGGTTCAATGTGACGTATCTCCAAATATTGCGACTTTCATTTGCGTTACATTTTTGCGTGTTTTAATATGCCATTCCAAATTCAAAATAGACCTGAATGAATATGTGAGTTACTAAATTATAAATCACATGATCATAAATCCAACCCAATGCTTTAGGAAATTTCCGGACCCACCTCGGTCATCCTAACTAGTTGCTACAGGCAGGGGGGTGTTCGGATTAAAGAAAGTATTAAGAAAAAAATTGTTATTAAATTCAATCATATGAATGTAGGTAACTATTTTTTTTTTTTTTTTTTTTTAATTTGACATTGAAGTTTTAAAAACTTAATCTTTTTTTTTAAAGTTTTTTTTTTTTTAAATCGGGTGCTATGAGTCTTATAACATCGCAGTAATGCTAAGTCATGATATAATTATAAGATTGTTCATTTATAAGTGAAAAAAGTATAACAAAAAATATAAGAAATACTTAATTTATAATCTTAAACACTTTCTTGAGACTGGTAAATTTTTAAAAAATAAATAATTTAATTAATATCGATTTTAGTCTCAAAACATTTTATTTTTCTTATAAGTCCGACGTTTCGGCCAATCCGCCATAATCCTCAAAGACAATCTAGTTAATACAATTTTGGAATTATATAATTTAAAATCTAACTCCATGCAGGCCATTCTGCGCAGGTCAAAACAACAATTTCTAATCAGTCAAATATTAAAATCATTTATCACAGTCACTATTCATTAAAAACTTTATCACAACAATACGGATTGGCCGAAACGTCGGACTTAAAATAAAAATAAAATATTTTGAGACTAAAATGGATATTAATTAAATTATTTATTTTATAAGAAATACTTTTTGTATAGATATATTTTTAAAAAAATGAGTTTACCAATAAAATTTGTATTATACATATTTTTACTATTAATTAAATTAGTTTTAAAGAATCTAATGATTAATTAAATAGATATTATGTATTTCTAATTCCAATAAAATGTATTATGAACACTTTTACAGGACTTAGATTACCCGATATCGAAACTGTGTAAACATTTCCATTATCGATTTTTACGATGATTACAATAACTTGCCTCTAGATTAGGAAGTTAAAAATGTTATTTCTTTGAGTTTTCTCAAAAAATTATTCTTTTTTTCGCCAGTTATGATTACTACTAGGATATGTTCCGAGGGACGGTTGGTGGTTCCGATTACTGAGATTATACTGTATTTGCATTTTGCACTAGCTATGTTTTCATTAAACCTATGCAGCAGAGACTGAGTTGCAAACTGCTCTCCACAGTATTTTATTGTGTAATACTTTTTGTTCGTGAGGGCAGGCTGTTTTCGAATGAGTGCTATAAAGCCAAGGGGAGTCGGTTGCCGCTGGCTGCTAGATGGAGAGAGCAGATTGGGCACGACCTTGGCTAACCAACTTCACAGCGACCAGTACACAATCACCCTTGCGTGCACCATTAGCACCACACATGGTGCCTGTGCTGGTGGGTGCCGGCTGGTACCACCAGTGTGCCGATAGAGTGCTATTAGTCAGTATACACATTATTGTATCGAAGGGGTGATAGATAAGGTAGGAGGCGAAACTGTTTCAATTAGGCGCGGAGAACGCTTCAATGTGCAAGAGGGCATCGTCAGGGCAGAGACAACAAATAATACAAGAGCCGGGAAGAAAAAAAATCATCTCACCCCAATTTTCTATTACTTCAATAAAAACAATGTATAATTACTAGTCAAAATTAATGAGTCTGCCAAGTATAGGCTGGGGGATTAAAAAATGGCCGCTGTTTCAAAACCTTAAAAAAACATTGATTTTTCATTCGGAGATCTATATCTATAAAACTACCAACAATACTAGAAAATCTAAGAGAACATTATTTAGAGAAGAGTAAATTTGCTAAAATATTAGCCCTAAAAGTGCTATTTACGTCTAATAGTTCTCGAGATATAGCTTTTTAAAAAGCATTATTTCTTATAAATCTAATGAAAGATTAGTAGTTAATTTATTTTGAGAAATCTATATCTCAGGAACTATGTGACTTACAGATGTCTATTAGCACTCAAATTAAAGCTAGTTTAATGGACTATAAAGAAGTTTATTATAAGTCATCAAAACTGAATATCATTACGGATTAAATTAAATTTAATTATTTAATATTTATGAATATTAATTAATATTAAATAAAAACTAAGGTTAATTATGAAATCACGGTTCTTAAGAGTCGCGGTTTGGACTTGGAGCAATTTCGTCATTAATTTAAATGCTGAAGGATTCCCCTTTGAAGATTTCTCTTGACCCTTCACTTGAGTGGAATGTCGTCGTGCTTTCTGAGCGGCTCGTAATATGTACGCTTTCTCGTTCCAAGATAGCGCTTATGGTTGTATAATCCTGTGTATTCCTACGTATCAATGTTTATAACCGATACAATTTATATTTATTTATAATTTTATTATTATTTAATCTGTTGGAAGATCGATTATTGAACGTGTGTAATAAAAAAAAGGAGATGGTCTGGGATGAGCTTACTTTTCGCCCCACGTTGTAGGATTCTCTAGGGTTATTAAAAATCCAAACATTTAAATGAGGTAAAAGTAAATATATGTAGAATAAAAAATTGTGGCGTATATTTTTATATTTATATAAAAATGATCAATGTAAATTAAAGAAAATAAAAAAAGATAAAAATACAATAAACACATCTGAAAGATACGATTTAATTTAAACTCCAGTAAAATAATTTAAAAATTATCTTTGACCGTACCCGGACCGACTATCCTGCCTTTAATACTTCATCAAAATTTTAAATACCAAAGATTTTCATGTGTTGTTATTCATCTGTGATTCATTAGAAGTTGCAATGCTATAATATAAATTTTTCCTTAAATTAAAAAAAGAAATTGATCTAATTTTTGTAGTCTTTAAAATATATATTTACTTCTTAATTACCATATTAGTTTTTAATTATTTATTAAACAAACTTGTTTAAATATATTTTAAAAATTTCAGCTTCATACCAGGAACGCGCAAAGCATAGAATCATTGTTATCTCTATACATTCGTATGTATAAAGAGAAATTTAGAGTTTGATGAGCGTGCTATTTGCAGGAAGGAACGCGTAAAAATCTCAATAGCTACGTGTCTGTAGTAGTGTTCTTAGCAACTTTATAACTGTGAATCCTAATTAAAATAAATTTTAATAAGTTTCAAATTATTGTTAAAATACGTAATATTTTCGCTAATATTAAATTAAAAGACAGATTGGAAAATATCGTTTTTATTTATTTAGTTTGTTTTTATTCATCTAGAAAATTCAAACACTTCAAGGAGAAGCAATAGGATTATATATTTAATAATATTGTAATACTATATTGTAATAATGATTAAATCTGTACCGCTGCATGAATGCTCAGGGGTTCAGTACTTTAAAAGGAAGTACATTTAGTAGACCTACGTGTGTGCAAGGAGGTAATTTGGTCAGAATCACGTTTGATCGGCTGATGTTCCCCCAATTATGGGTATCCAATATATTAGAGCCCAGGAGGGGTCTCCTGAATCTATTGGGTTTACTTACGGCTATAGTTACAGAATAAATAATTATCAGCTACAGTTGGAGTTAGTACCAAGCACAGTGCCTTGCTACATTGCTCGCATATAAACTATATAATAATTTATAATATAGTACTGCAAGAATAAAAAATGTATGTTGTATAGCTTCTTATATATTTGTTATCTATCTATCTGTTGTATTCGATATAATTTGTATCGATATAATTCATACGGTAGTAGTAAGCGTATTATTCACAACCAAACAATAATGGATTTAATAACTTTTTTTTTTTGTCTTAATAAAATTTTTAGTTAGTTTATAAGGTTAGCTGCATTATTGTGTGTCTGGAAAAAGATACAAAGCTGCCAATGATCGGGTGGGGGAGGGGGGTGCTTCACCCACGGCAGTGATTCATCTTGTGATCCACGGCCCTTTTGATCAGTGCGACAATCATTATTAGGCCAAGACTAACCAGATAACGCGGTTATCTTTTCCCCTCCCATTGTCGTATCCCACTCAACGGAATCGAGTTTTAGTTCGATAACTTGAATGGTTACAAAGATCGTTTGGAATTTAACAATGGTGTATGAAATGTCAGTGATTCGGAATAGAAATAATAAATCATGAATAGGTGTAATTTTATAATACATTTTTCTAATAATATATGTATCAATTGGCGATGTATACAGCTACTGTAGAATTGGAAGTTTATTAGTCGACCGTTTGTGATGATTTTTGGAAGATAAAACTTTTTTCTTGAGTTCAGACGTGATGGATGACCTACAAAGTGAGGCGAAACGTTAATTATTAATAAATAGTTTTATTATTTTTTTTTACTCTATCGACTTCTAAAATACTTATTTTTCTAACTCAGATGTTACTAACAATGTTTTCAATGTTTCTCTTCAAGGATCCATTAGAAACATGTTATGAAATACTAAAAAGAAAATGTATACCTCTTATCTAAACCAGTTTCTAATTATTTATTTTATTAGACTGAAAAAATCCAATGTAAAAAACAAAACATGGAAAACTGATGAAAATAAATAATGATGCATAATAAACAATTTTTTGCCGTAATTATTTTATTAATTGAGTGAATAATTCTATTCTTTTTAATAATAGAAATATTTTTAATTAAATTCTCTACAATTCATACAGTATTTAAAAAAATACTATGCTGGGATAATATCCAAGGAATTAGAACCTTTACAATGTATATTTTAATAGTTCTTGTAGTTGTAGGACGATAATTCTTGTGATTATTAGTATTGATGTACATACATAATATACATTTAACATATAGCTAAATTAAAAATAAATAATAAGAAAAAGTTAACTATATTGTATGTCAAAGTGTATAGCATTATTATCTAATGTTAATGATAATTTTTTATTTGTGTATTTATAGACTATTTAATTTGTATAATTATGTTTAGGAAAGTTTGCATTTCTTTTGTAATTAATTGTTTATAAATTTGGTTCACTTATTTAATTTTTTATGTTTTACAACTTCTGTGTATTATTTACCAATTTGTCAACTCCGCTGTTCCCAGAGACAATAATAAATTGAAAATATCCGTTTAGAATATTAGTTTTATGAGGGAATTTTTTTTTATTATTAATTCACGTCGCAAAAATAGAACACGTTTAAAATATAATTAAAAACACGACTGATTTATCTTGACGCCAAACTAGAAATCGCTACTGGTGATCGTTCCTAATAGCTTTGGAGAATCTTATCGGGATCGTTCCAATTTTAATATATGTAGTTCCGAAGCGACTAGTTAGTTGGTGGGATCACAGAGGTAGTAATGTACTGTACTCCTAACTCCAAGGATCCGAATTCTAATCTGGCTGTGGCGAGATGATTGTTCTGTTAGTGTTGTCGTGAGTCATCCCTTCTCCTGACCTCCTGGGGTCTGCCCTGTCTCATAGTGCGGGTATTAGGGGAAAAGCAGCCAGTCAAAAGTAATCTTGAAAAAATCACATTGCTTAAAGTAACCGATGTAATAAATTAACGCTCCGTTGCATGGGTTTCAGGCGTTCACATTAATATTAAGGCCGATTTATATGTTGGCCACTTGCCGCAAATCGGAGACTTGTACAAATGTTCGGTAAACAAAGGAACTATCCAAGCGTCGTATCCACATACTAGATTTTCAGAAAAACAAACATGGTTGATGTATACCATATCAATGTTAACCATTTTTTAAAAACTCATTATATTTAACTGGGAACAACGAACAACACCTTCTACTATTTAACAGCTCTCAGTTGCCACTAAACAAAGAACAATGGTGGAGATGCTACACAAGCGCTCTCGCGAACCTCCTTTGATTTGTGATGAAAATCAACAACAAATTTAGGAAAACTCGTACCAGCCAAGCCAAATAACTCATTCACTTGCTAACGAATTAGCCACGGCTTGACAAGCGTGCAGAGGTACTTTTATAGGTTATTTTGTGTAATTATTTTAATCATATTTTTCTCTCTCTCTAAATTAACCTATGTTTTAATGCTTAGTGTTTAATTGTTAATATCTATATGATATTTTTGTTACCAATGTTTATTCGAAGGATAGTTGTATGTGTTTATTTACACGCGCACACACACGTGGAGGGGGCAAACCATCTTCGTGGCATGTTCTAGGTGGACACTTGGAAGAGGAGCTGGTGGGGGTAAGGAGCAGTCTATTCACCTCGCTACATTCCCGCCTTCCCTCTTCCCGCCAAGTCGCGGCCTACCCGATCTCCGTAGGCTCGTCACGTCCCTACATTCCTATCGCTGGGTCGACTCTAGAAGGCACTGGCAATAATCATACTAATTTCCTCGGGGGAAGCCGTGTGTAAATCAGATAATTCGACGAATCATTGCCTTTATAATTAGTTGCATGAAGGAGGCCCATTATAACTTTGTGTCGATATTATCTCCTTCTTTGCTTTTTTTAGAGTTAGTCTATTAATATTGTCTCGCTTACATTTGTGATTTATGCCCAATACTAAATACCGAATTGTCATTTTTGAATCCGATAGTTGTATTTTTTTTTTTAACCTGCAAAGTTCGAATTTATGTTGCTGTACCAAATTACCGATTTGAAATTTGTTAAGTTTGTTTCATGTAAGAACGTATGTA
Source organism: Halyomorpha halys (assembly GCF_000696795.3). NCBI lineage: Eukaryota > Metazoa > Arthropoda > Insecta > Hemiptera > Pentatomidae > Halyomorpha > Halyomorpha halys. Next base: position 354,319 of record NW_027107817.1, on the reverse strand, counting down.
ACAGGCATGTAGAGAAACTACGCATTGGTAGCACTCTAAAAACATTTTTACCATATAAGGCCTCGAGACCATCTTCTTTTCAGACGCCTCGGAGGATTGCCAGGAATTTAAGAGGAAGCAAGATCAGAAATGGGTTTGAGTGGTTGTCCTACTTAAATGATTGTAATCTCCTCTGGATATTTTTCTGTTGTACCTCGCTTTTGGGTGGACAGTTGCATTTTATTTATTCTGTAATGATTAAACAGACCACTAGGTGGGGTATGGGTTTAGGTTGGATGAATATGGTGTGGATGAGGGAGGTTAGTTGGGAAATGCGGGCCGAGGAGTTCTTTTATCCCTGGTGGCTATTTTAGGGTCCTTCCTGAATCATTACTAGAGTTCTCTAATTTGTCCATACCTCATCCGATAGACCGTTTTACGAATATCTGCCCTGTTGGATATATTTTTTTTCGGATATTGCACAATTGGATAAAGTGGAAAGAAAAAAAAAATCATGTAATTGCGTGTGTGAATGCGTATGATGATAACAAATTGTTTCAAGACGTTATACGATTTTTTTTCTTTACACTATTTTATCTTATAATTTAATGATCCGAGTATTAGATAAAATTGATATCGTTTATTATATTATTTTTTATTTTTAATTACTGTTACTACCATATTACTTATCCCCGATTCTATGATATTTTTTGTTTTTTATTTTGTTTGTTATATTTGGAAAATCTACTCTTGGCGTTTTGGGACTCAGTGATATCACAACTTAATCAATGATAGGAGCTTATAGTAACCGACATATACGATTCAGAAATGAACATTAAAAATTATATCCATTAATGCTAAGTAATATATAAATTGCAGACTTCTAGTAATAACTTCACGTAATAATGGTCTAACTATTAACTGCTTGTAATTATTATGACTTAAGTTAATTTTCTTTCTTATTACTCATTTTGTTTTATCTTGTAATATAAAATATGAATAATAGACTTCTGAGTGTGTGATGAATTCACGTAATCATTTGTAATAAACGGTGTTCTAATAACAGCCCGCAATTAGTTTCCTAATGAGGAAACTGATTCATTTTTCTTCTTTCTTTTTTTCGTATTAATAATTTTTTTATTACTAGTTTATATCTTTTTTATGAGTTTATTTATTTTTTCATTCCTGTTTTCTTTTTTTTTCTTCTGGCCGCATCCCGCCCCGTCCATCTTCATAATTTGAAATAATACGGTAAATTGTTTATATATTTAAAATAAATATTAACTTGAGATTTATTTATTACATGATTCCATATTTTTATATCAGTTTCTAATTTAAAGGAGGGGAACTTTAATTTACAATTCCTCTATCTGATCATTTTTTCTTAAGCCTAATCCTCCGGATTTCTCTTTTTCTGTCTTCATAAAATTACATGAAATCATATTCCGTTTTATTCTCCTGGTTACGGAACTACAGCTAGAAGGCCCGCGTCCTTCGGTTGCAATCTGCATAGATGGATGCGTTGGTGGTGGCTCTGCGCGATTGCACCATTTAGTATGCAGCCTTGGGTTCCGTTATTTCGCTTCCTTTTATTGCCTTTGGTTATCATTATAGTTTAATTGTAATCTAATTGCGTAACTATTATCTTTTTTAATGCCATTCCTTTAATTACAATAGTTTTTCTCCTGCAATTTCGGTCTGAACCATAAGTTCATGTTTTGATGATTTTTGAAAAAAAAAATATAAGCTAGATGAGTACAATATGAATTGATCTCTAGTGATAAAACTAATAATTCAATTAACAATTACTAAAATGGAAAATAAAATAATATTTATTTAAAAAAGTAAATTTAAATTAAATAAAAAATGATAATAATTATAAAAAGAACTTCGGAAGTGAATAATAATGATGCAAATTTACAAATAATGCAATAAAAATTAGAATTTAATAATATTTAAATTAATAATATCATCTATAACTAAGCACACACACAAAAAGGAAATTTTAATAGTAATATAATGAATAGTTATGTGTAGTTAAGAAAAAGTGCTGGCAGGTATGTATGCTTAGTGATGATTTCATAATATTAAATATTCAAATCTTAAAATATATGTATAGGCATTATATGCTTAGTCAATTATAAAAATATATATATTTGCTACTTATAACCGTCTACTACAACTAACTCATTTTGGAATAATGCTGATAAAATAATGTACACCTTTTGGAATTATATATCCCCACTTAACTTTTATTATGACTTCATGTCCTCTTCCCCAGTATCCTTTATCCTCGTTACCCATGCCGAACAGGTCCGTTATCTGGACAAACGACTGACTTATAATCCTCAAAAGAGAGCTCGTAGATTCCGACTATTACAACACTTACTATACAAATGGTATAAACTTTCAACTAATTACAAAAGACTGATCTACGTGACTATAATAAGGCCTATCTGGAGGGAACTGAGCTTTTGAACTGCACTAAACCATTAAATTCCTCACGTATCCAATCCTTAAAATCCCAAATCCTTAGTGCTCCATACTTGGTCTTCTATCAGGACCTCAATGTTTGCCGATTTGGCCAGAACCAGATACCAATCCTTCTATGATAAACTTCCTAACCACCTAAACCTACTTCAAGCCGGACTTCATTACCTAATAATCCTGTCCAAGGCATAAGAAGATCTCCTCTAGAAGATTCTGTACATGTATGTTTCATGATATTTTATAACTTACATCAAATTTACTTATTGTATATATTTTAATATAGTTTTAAACATCAATAAATAATTTTAAAACGTTGTTTTTACTAAAACATAAATAACCAGCTCCCATTATTTATGCCTAATTTGTAAATTTCATTTTCTTAGTAGAAAAATAGTAATAAAAAAAATGGCTATAAAAAATAAAATCTGTGATTCCCATTATAGGCAGGTTCTGATTAGACCCTGATTCAGTTCCATCCATTTACCTTTACATTTCATTTAATAGCTAATCTTTCCTTGTTGCGTCGCTGCTTGTTTCAGCTGGCATTTATTTTATTTTTCTTTCCTTGTTCAAGCGGATGTGATGCATATAAAGGAGTTTCTCTCTTTTCAATTTATTTGTGTCTGGCAATTATAGATAAAATTATTTTAACTTTTTATTGTGTGTGTAATAATTTAGCGATATTTTCTAGCTGTTTTATGTCTTTCTTTCTTATTTACTCCTTATAATTTCTGATTTAATTACAAACTTCTCATTTACTTCACTATGTATTATTTTTTAGTGGAAAAAAAAAAAGAAAAGAAATGGAACACAAATGAATTAAATGCAGAGTGTGAGGAGGGATTTATTACTTTTTTTTTCAGAATTTTAAAGTAACAATTCCGTTTTTATGTATATATATGTATAGAAACCAAAATTTAAATATACAAAGATAATAAAATAACATAAGAATTTAAAAAATAAATAAAAAATTGATTTAATGAGACTTTTTTATTCTCAGAGGATATCATTTTAGTTTCATTTATCTTACATGACAATGAATAATTTTGTCATGATTAAAAAAAATAATTTTTTTTTGGTTTATTTGTTAAAATATACAACTGTATTTATTGGGAAATGCATCTAGTTAATATGATATTAGATTACAATCCTATGAGGCATGTAGAGAATCTACCTATTGGTAGTACTCTAATTATATCAAAATAAAAAAAATAAACCGAATAGTGTCCTTTAAAAAAAACGAAGGAAACTTTTTTTTTAAATCTTTATTGAAATTTATAACTCCATATTATATAATACATTCAGTAAATTTTATATTAGTTGAAATGGAGTGTTAGAGAAACTACCCATTGGTAGCACTAATGACATTTTACATTAGCAGGTCTCTTGGCCATCTTCTTTTCAGGTGCTTCGGAGCATTGTCAGGAATGGAAGAGAAAGCAAGGTTGTTAGAAACTAGATAGTTTACAATGGAAGGAGTGATATCTGCAACGAATGGGATGTTTAAGTCTTTGTGAATGAGTTTATTTGTAACGTAATAAGGAGCATCAAGGATTTTGGATTGTGAGGATTGGATGCGGGAGGAATTTGATGGTTTGGTGGAGCCCAAGAGCTCAATTCCATATGTCCAAATTGGTCTGATTATCTATGTTAAAATAAAATAAAATGTTCACAGTGTCCTTAAAAAAAAATCTAAGGAAATTAAAGACGGTTTTTACGTATTGGTAGTAATCTAGTAATAATACCAAATATAAAAAAGCTTACTGTAGTAGCCTTTAAGGAAATTAAAGATGATTATCATAATTTCTTGACTCACTCGTATAAAAACAATCTGTACTAATTATATATCACTAATGATGTTTGATATTTCGAAACGACTGCATCTACTTGACATCTCAATTTTTTGTTCTATTTCGGTACCCTTCATATCATCTTTACGGCGATATCCCTTACGTGTTCAAAAATTTGCGCTGGTTCCTTAACTATCAGTCCGCCGTTATCAATGACCCCTGTATTATGGGAAGGGTGCTAGCTCAGCTGTTTTATATAAACAATTTCCCCCAGAGCAGCAATTTTCCCCCCTAAACTTGCTGATACGTTAGATATCTTCCAAGTGATAGCTTGGAAAAAAGGTTGCTTCGGCCGATTGTGTCCTCTTATCTCCTCGTTACTGCTTAAAACACGTAAGGAAAATCTGCCTCTTGTTATAGCTTTTATTGTGTGTTTGTGTATGTATGTGTATATATATTGCTATTCTGTAATTTATATTATATTGCTGTTCTGTAATTGCTGCGTTACGTAGAAATATTGTGCGATATTTTATAAGTGAAGTACAATTGGACTACTGAATCAATAAAAAAAATAATGTGTAGAGATACTTGAGTAGTCAACATATATATTGCGATAACTATATTCCCTCCGCTGCGGATTTAATTTTAATTGTTATCAATTCTATATTTACTTGGTTTGTTACTTTGTGAATTTGTCTTTTATCTTTTTATTTATTTTTTTTTAGTTATTTTTTTTAAATTTGTAGTCGTCATATTTCTTTTTATTAATAAAATTAATACAAATTTGTGAATATAGCCTCATACAGTAGAATAAAGTAATTAACGTGTTTTTTTTAAAAAATTGGTCTTTGATTTCGCAAGCCGAATCTTAAATTAAAAAGAAAAGATGTTGATCGTTAACTTGAATAACCTAAAAATAAATATAATCATTTTATATTAAGCTATTTCATTTTCTCTATATATATTTCTATTCAATTACCGAAGTGAATCGTGGCCAAATACGGATATAAGCATCTATTCTTGTATAACTATGACAGTTGATAATATAAATTTAACCTAAGGTGGTTACAATTTAGTTTAGTTGTGTTAGTAATTGGGAGAGCGGGTAGCCTCGGGGTAAAACGTGTGATTATTAACTCCAAGGACCCGAGTTCGAATCCGGCTGGACAAAAAATATTTTTTGTTACACTGTAGCCGTGAGTCAACTCCTGTGTGTTCTGGAGCTCTCTTGGGGTCCACTCAGTCTCCTTAATTGGGTAAAAATCTGTTGGTCGATCGTGATTCTGAACAAATCACCTCTTTGCACAACCGTTGGTCTAGTAACTTCTATACAAATTACTGAACCCCTGATTGGAGTAATTGATTTGGATTATAGATTTTCACAGAATCATAAAGATATTTTAGTTTACTTGACATTTTAAGAATGATTCTTCGGTTATGGTGATCTCTCTCTCTCTCTCTCTCATTATTTTTCTGTCCTTCGCCTGAGTGTGGTGTGGAGTATTCACTCATCTTGAGCCATAAAATGATGTGGGTGTGATGAAGGCTGTTCTGACCCTTCTGTTGCTTTGTTCTCAATCCTTGGAACCTGCTAAAAAAGATACAAACACTTAACATAAGAACAAAAAAAAAATATTGGAAAATAACAAGGGTATACAATGAAACGTAAAAATTAAATAAGACAAATTAAAGGTTATAAACAATAAATAAAAACGGTAATAGTAACAGATAAAGAGAAGAAATATTAAAGAAAGTACAAATTAATAGATGAAAAGAGATAAGAATAAAATCAAATGAAAATGAACGAGACAGAATTCATTCGGAAGTCAAAGTCAGAGTGAGCAGTTTGTATTGGAAGGAGTGGGGAAGGCAGTTAAGTACTTCACATTTGAAAATAATTTTAAAGTAAACAATGTAAAAAATATTAAAATTAGGTAAACAATAAATGATAATATACATAATAGAGGGGGAGAAGAGATATTAAAAATTAAAAAAATAAATAAATTAAGAATAAGCTTATGTTAAGTGTCTGTATCTGTTTAGCCCTGATGAAGCCTTCCAGCGTGGGACAAAACGTTGGCTCAAATAAAAATATCACACCAATTTACTATTTGAGTTTTATTTGACCACACCCGGACCAAATTCCATTTACTTTTAATAATTCCTCTCATTAATTAATAATTTAGTTTAAATTATTTTAACGTTGCTTCGATTAATAAACCAATTTTTTTATTGATATATTTCTTATCGATTATATTTATAACTTTATTATATGTCCAATAATATGCCCCCCTCTCCGTTTTGATGGGATGGAGGACAGTGATCAAGGGTTAATAGGGAATGTAGGTGGCTGGTGGAGCGCCCACGCAGGCTTACACCTCTAATGCCCGGCTTGTTCCAAATTAGATTGACCTATTATGGTCATTTCTTAAAGAGTTCTCACAAACATTTCTTGTAATGATAGTATCCTAGTTAAGTAATATTGTGAACTTCAAATAATGTGATCATATGATTTGTATTGGAGATGTGTCTACTGCCGTTCGGATTCCAAGGATAACACGTATCTGTTACGGAGTGAATTCTGAAAAGTAATAGATCTCACAGGATTCCGAATTTTCTCCTTAAAACGTAGACCGTGGTTGATGACTTGCCTAGGTTGCGTTCAGAGTTATGAGAAGAACCATGGTACCTCCTTTCACCTTGTGTAATTCCGAACCGTATTTAGAACTGCCCTAGCTCCCTCCTGCTAGGATCGTTATGGGTTCTACAGTCTTTAACGATTTTTATACTCCATCGCATTTAATGAATACTTTTTTTAGGTATATAAATTTATTTGTGGGATTGGGTAGATAGAACTCCAATAACATTTCTATAGGAGCAGATCTCGAGGCCATCTTCTTTTCAGACGCCTAGGAGGATTATTAGGTAATGAAGGAGAAGCCAGGTTGGGTGGTTGAGAAGTTTATTATGGAAGGAACGGTATCTGGTTCTGGCCAAATCGGCAACATATGGAACATTGAGGTCCTGATGACTTGATTTGTGACAAAGTAAGGAGCATTGA
>NW_027107817.1:343519-346024 GCF_000696795.3 Halyomorpha halys | reverse complement strand
TCGACCGCTACCCCCACCCCAGCTCTACCGCTCCGCTGTGTCCGTTTAGTTTGCATTTAGAGTCGGATTTCTCTCTTTGAAGTCTCTTCACTTTTATCTTGGCTAGTCTTATTCCTTTATTTTCCTTTTTTTTTTTTTTTTTTTTTTTTTTTTTTTGTTTAACATTCAGCCTTAGGTTGCCACTACATATTTTAAACTTTTTCTACTATAAACATTTTTAATGTATTCTGGATTTTCTTTTTTGGAAGTTTGATTATATTAATTTTTTAAATTGTTGAGGTGAAAAAAAAAAAACCAGTTTTCAACTATTGATATTTAGATGGCAATATAGATTTCAATCGGGAAATTGAAAATATGACAATATATAGGATTGTAAAGGTGCATGAATATGGGACAATTGTCATGAAAGGTTGTTCATTGAAAAATATAGAATATATTACATTCATCTCTGAAGTTTTTCCACCTCAACAATTTAATAAAATTTCTAATCTATTTTTGTTTATATATGCAATTATAAGAATATTCTAGTTAAAAAATATCTTTAATTCTTTTTTTTTTTTTTTTTTTAAATGCTGAGGTGAAGAAAACTTCCAAATAGAACATATAATTCTAAATTTTGTACAACGTTTCAGGATTTACCCCATATTTAAGTACCATTTATCTAATTCCTGAAAAAGAAAATCCAGTTTAAATTTTCTTTTTTTTAAATATTAAAATAAGGACTTATTTTCGATAAAACTAACATTTGTCCAAGAGTTGACTAAAATTCCGGTAACTTAGCAACCTGTTTCTAGTCTACAGTTTTGTTATCTAGGTTATCTGAATCTGAGATAACTGCTGAATTCCGCAATTACTATAGCTGATGTTAGAAATCATTGGTCCAATTAAATTCAAAATTCAACAGCCACTTTTGACAGTCGAAATTGCTAAAAGAATTCTTCATCCGACCACTTTAAAAAATAATTTGGTCGAGGACGGAATAATTGTTTTTTTCATTATCACCTGAGCAACTAATTCTTTTAAGACTTCGTCGTCTATGACATCGTCTAGATCAAATACAATTTATTGTATTTGTAATAAATGAAAAATACAATACACCTTCACTAGATAACAAAACCAATTAAAAATATGGAAGGTTCCTTGTATGTATACCTACTTAGATTTGCTCTAAATCTCAGTTGAACCGGCTAGCTTTGGCTGGTTAAGTTTAACGCCAGATTTGAAGGTTAATTTATTTGGTGGAATGGATATTTATTGATTTTACCCGAGATTATGTAATCGTAGTTTAAACTATAATAGTAATCCCTAAGTAAATTTGATTTCCGATTAGTAAAACATGACATAACTAATGAAAAAATAAAAACTTAAGGGTAATATTGTTCTTACGGTTCTAAAGTCAAAGGTCCCTTGGCCATCTTCTTTTCTTATGGCTCGAAGAATATGTATGTGTTCCGGGCGTAATCTAATCCGTATGTATTATGCATGTATAAATGTAGTATGTACTCATCACTAGTTAGGAATTTATTTAGGAGTTCAGTTCTTATTAAGTATTAGATCTATCTTTAATGTCTCTTCCTTAACTTCAATCAAACATTTGTTATTTTTTCGACTCCTTAAATCCCAATCTTTCGATGAAATTAAAGATTTTTTTTTGTAAACAGCCTAGATTATTTGAATTTCACAGCTAGATCGTTAACAATTATGTTTACTGTTTTTGTTTTTAGTGAACTAGATCCAAGAATAGAGATGGATATAATTTCAGTCAGATTCGATTATTTTCTGTATTAGTCGTCAAATTACATCCTTATAAAATATGAGTATTTTTAAAAATTACAAATCATTATTTTTTTTTAATCATTTAAATTAAGACGAAGGAAGCTGCTCGTCGATTCCTGTTATTATTGAGCATTTACTGGACAAGCAATAATAAAGTTCTAATCCATTACAAAAGTCTGATCTACATGACTATAGTAATAAGGCCTATCTGGACATACGGAGTTGAGCTTTGGGGCTCCACTAAACCATCAAATTCCTCACGTATCCAATGCTTCGTAAAATCCTTTATGATTCTCATTTTGTCACAAATAAAGTCATCCATGAGGACCTCAATATTGCACTTGTCGCCGATTTGGCCAAAACCAGACACCATTCCTTCCAAGATAAACTTCCCAACCACCCAACCTACTTGTGTCTAACTCGGTTTCTCCTTCATTACCTGATAATCCTAGCCATCTGAAAATAAGATGACCTCCAGATCTCCTGTAGACATGTTATTAGAGTTCTATCAATGGGTAGATTTTCCATAAGACTGTATCAAGCCATTGTATATCTGACATCAAATTTACTTGTTTATATCTTAATACACTTGATAGAATTTGTAAGTATCAATGAATAAATTTTAAAAATTGAATTAATTATCTAATAATTACAACTTAAAAGTGATTATATTTTATAATCATTATTATTCGGATATACATATATATGAATCGAAAAAGAGTCAGTTTT
>NW_027107817.1:340951-343144 GCF_000696795.3 Halyomorpha halys | reverse complement strand
TAAAATTATATTTTATTTTTTTATCGTTTTTCGAAGTAAAGTATTTATCATTTTAAAGGTAGTAAGTCCAGTATATGGATATAATAGTGATGATAACAGTCATCTGGACTGAGAGGGGGTCTCCCATTAAGAACTGTACTATCAGATGCTTTGCTTTTTCTGGTGGGAACCAACTTGTTTCAATATTCCCTTTTTATTGTGTTAGCATATTGCCTCTTTCACTCAACAATACGTTTATAAAAAATTGACAAAGTCTTTGGAACATTTCAATTATTTTTTAATGTTAGAAATTTATTTTAGCACATTGTTATTTACATTTATATACCAATTATAGTTAAATAATTATACAGAAAATATATTATATATATGTTCTATCTTAAGTTAAAATGAAATTGTTAAAACACTAAAAAAATATATTATACAAGGTGTGGATTTTTTTTTTTTTTATAAAGAAGTGTAGGAAGTATTTGGATATTTTTTTAAATCGAACTACTAAGTTTATATTTATTATGTATGTACACCCTGTACTAATCAAAGAAGTATGATAATCGAGAAGTTGAATTATCTTTTATCTTATGTATATACGATGTACATAATAAGAGAAGAATATATTAAAAAGAGTTACATATCAGCAAATATGTGACTAGTACAACTGTGTCAATATATGCCAGACACTTTGATGGCAGACTGGCTGTGTGACACAATGTGTTTACTGGCTCCTATTTAAAAGATTAAAAACTACCCACAGACCGCCAAAGACAACACGGCACTTTCTATTAATAATCAGGACGAAAGGAGTGAGGACATGATAGAGAGGAAGGCATGAAACTCAACTGTGGGTTTATAAGGTATTATTGCAGGCGTCTTACATTCCGACATCATAATCGTCGGGATAATTTCGATCCATAATCTGGCTTTAATAATTAGATCGGATAAATCATTAATAAGGCTAAACCTGATTTTAAAAAAAATACATTATCTGTTCATTCAATTTTTTATTTATATTTTGTAAGTAATCCAGATAAAAATAAACTTATTTTTATTTACAAGACGAAATTTCGTGGTTTAAGGTCAAGAATTCGCAACTTTACCAACTTGAACGCTAGAAAAACTCAACAGTTGACAACTCCACTCATCTTGCTAAACCCATCATATCGCTCTATTTCTTTTATTATCTAGATTTATTGCCCATACGTCATATTGTATATTATGGATTGTATTTACGGAAGATAGCATTACCATGTATGCAATAAAATTAATTCAGTTGATTATTCTTTCGGAAATGAAAACTCGACACTGTCATTGTGGTTAGAATAGGTAGGTTATATATCTATCATCGGAGTTTAATCCCCCCCCCCTTCAGGAGTGAAAATAATTATCAATTTAATAAAAATAAATGTTTAATTTAATAAAAAATGTTTTTTTTTTCAAGCAAATATTAATTGTAACAACTAATACAACACTAAGAAAATTATATATAATTTTAGTTTCATCCCCTTTTGGGGGACATGTCACATCCTGTGATTGACTATGGCTTGCCCTCCCCTTGATTGACAATGGTTAACTTTACCCTCATTTTGATCCTGGGTTTGAAGCCCTTGCTATCTACAAAATTAAAAAAATAAATAAAAATTTGTGACATAAAATTTTTTTTTAAGGTAGATTTTAGGAACTGGATGTTTGAAGTAGAAGTAGAAGTAGACAAAAAAAATTACTTTAAAATTCCTAATAATTTAATATAAATAAACTTATGCCTAACATGCTGGTTTTTAAGTTGGTTAAGATAATTGTGGATGGAAGATATTTGGTGGTTCATAGTTCTAAGCTAATATATTAAATAGGTTTTAATTAGATAGCTTATTACTATGATATTTCAACGTCTCATTCAGGAATGAGACTCGCTATGTAGACATCCGCTATTGTTTTTTATTAGTTTAAATCTATCTTTTCTGATAAAGAAAAATGACAGTGATCTGAAGTTAATTAGGCTTCTTGCCTTGGCCCCTTTTGGTCGAAAATGAACGCGATAGCTTATCGGAAGGCGTAACTGCGTCCAGTACGGCTGTTGTGATAATAGAACTCGTTCCATTTCACAATGACTGTCGAATATTATTAAAATAGTATTTTCGGTATTGTACTATACAGTTTATTGTATAATATTTAATATTCTATAATTGTAATTGTTTATTTATA
>NW_027107817.1:328401-340773 GCF_000696795.3 Halyomorpha halys | reverse complement strand
TTATTAATAAATTAATTAATGTTTTTTTTTGTTACAGGTGAGTTTTTAAGTTCTGATGCTTCTTTAGTCTCCTCTGAATTATGAGGTATTTGTTTTTATTCTTATTTATAGTAAAGTTTATATTAACTAAAAATACTGCATACGTACACATTTGTGTATATTTTTGGTGGGCTCGTGTCGAAGTTATCGGTATTTTTTGATATTCAACTATGACTAGAAAAATCCACATTGTAGTGTTTCTCGAGATGGGATTGGTTATATAAATGTTGTTCTTGCAAAAAAAAAAATACAACAGTATAACAAAAGATAAGCAGAATGCAGTCATTTAAGATAGGTTTTTCCCGTTCGAATTGGGTGCCTCTATTTCTTCTTTAGTTATTCAAAATTTTCTTCTAAATATTCATCGTTTATTGTTGCTAAGATTGAGAACGGGTCATTTTTTCTAATAAACCAAATTTTTAATTTTATATATAGGTACTTTAGATTTCTTTTTTAATTTGTCATTTAAGTTCTATTAGACTATTCCCATGAGGATAAGACATAGCTGATATGAAGGACCATATAATTATACATCGACTTGTTCAATCAAGATGCCGTTTTTGATAAAATAAAAAATTGAATCTAATAATGTGACATTTCCCTTTGGACGTTTTGATCAAGAAAGTTACTGTCACATCCCAGGCATAAACCCGCCATAGATTTGTAATTTCAGTTTCGTGTGACTTATGATTTTTGGGGTAGGCTATTCTCAGATAGACTTGGTTATCGTTTCTATACTATCCCGGCAATTTCTGATCAATCAGAAATGAGGAACTTTTGAAAAGGAAATAGAAGATTGATGGAAATATTTTTTAAACGTAAGCTCTGGGCTACCTCTAGCCGTAAATGTCGTAGAGAGGAGGTTGCATTCAGTGGACTGAGAATAGGTCACACGAGGCTCACTCACTCCTACCCTTTCTCTAAACAAGAGCCTCTAAAATGTAAATATTGTGGCAACAATTTGACAAGTAGGCCTATCATCGAGCAATGTCCATGTTTCACGTCGTACCTTGCTTAGGATTAAGCCCAAATATTTCAAAAACGCTTGGTGACGATAATAAAACAGTGGGGTTGGTGTTTTGCTTTATGAAACCAGAAGATTTGCTGTCACAAACATAACATCAAACAGACGATGTATAAATATAACTAAATAATAATTGTTTTGTTTTATTTTTTTTTCGGCCAAGACTCCCATTTGGAGTCCTATACTGCTTAACCATGGTTGGAGGTCAAGTTTTTACTGTGGGACCGCCACTCAATGAAAAAAGTCAACAGGCCCAGGCCGGATTTGAACCGGCACCGCCGGCAGATCTACGGACGGTCTATAAATAATAATAAAACAAATGTATGCAGAAGTGATTAGGAGATTAATAGCGTTGATGATTCGTGTGATGTTTTAGGCCACTTAAAAAATACAAACGAGACAGTCATTTGTTCTGAGGTGACCTCAATTTCGTCGAAAACTAAAATTCGAAATTTTTCATTATCTACTTCCTCATACTATACATTTCGTATGTAGGTAAGTAAGAGTAAAATAATATCGATTTTGTGTTAGATTAGAATAAATATTTATTTAAATTGTATTGGATAAGGTTGGTAACGTTGGAATAATTACATTGTAATGTTTTTTCCCAATCATTTTATGATGATAGGTTCGGTCGCAGGAATTATTTAGAGATAAGGATATTTGCCGAGCAAACTTCTAAAATACTGCTTGTTTTTATATCTTGTTGTAATCGATAGCAGAAAAAGTGATGAATCTAATTGTAAAAGATATTTGGAAGTGCTTAGTCAGTCATTTTTATCTTTACCACAACATTGTGTCATTTCCTCGTATTTGTTTTATCTTTTTGTGTCTACACATTTTTAATTTTGGGTTGATTTTTTTTTTTTTTTCACTTGCCAACTCATCTGTGAGTGGTCAGTTACAAGAAGATGAAAAGTATGAGATTAAAAAATATCCACATGATTTTTTTATTATAATTGATTTAACAATTAATTACTGGCCCTATATCAGTTCCCATATTAATAGTGTCGTAATTTTCTAATGTTAAATAATTCTACTGGCCAAAGATTCATGGGATACGAATGATTAAGGAGCCTCCACAATCCTGGTCCGTGCCACTTGGCAACCTCCCGCATCGTTTGGTCATTTGGCCTCCTGACCCTCACCTTCTTAATATCCTTATTTCCTAATGCCCAGGATTAAATATCAGTTAGAGTAGTCATTTTTCTAAAATATGAAGGAGATGGTCGGGGTGCGGTCAAAAAGTAACAACAGATATTTATTTTCTGACGTCGACGTGCTCCACTTTGCAGGGATTCATCATGGCTAGATAAGAAAGAAAACAACTAAGACTATTTTCACAATGCACGATAATTTAAATAAAGTAGGGCTAAAAATGATGTAAATATAAGTAAATGAAAAATCATATAAAAATAAATGCAAATAGTCATAATAACAGTAACTTCCGTTTTTTTAGCATACATTTATTTTGTTCTCAATTAATAACAAAATTACATTAAAATATAATGTATTTACCACTAATTTCTATAATCTTTTCCCATATTTCTGGCAGTTTATTAATTTCGTCATTGTAAAATGTGGTTTGAACGACTAACCTGGAATCCTCACACAAGATTGAAAAGACAGAAACCTGCACGTCGATTTCGACTATTACAGCACTTACTAGACAAACGGTCCAAACTTCCAATTCATTACAAAAGACTGATTTACATGACAATTATAAGGCCTATCTGGACATACGGCGTTGAGCTTTGGGGCTCCACTAAACCTTCGAATTCCTCTCGTATCCAATCAAAAATCCTAAATGCTCCCTACTGTGTCACCAATAAAATCATCCACAAAGACATTAATGTTCCATTTGTAACCGATCTAGCCCGAACCAGATACCAATCCTTCCATTACAAACTCCCTAACCACTCAAACCCATTAGTTTTTAATATTGCTTCCTCTTTTATTCTGGACAATCCTCTGAAGCATCTGAAAAGAAGATGGCCTCGAGACCTTATATTATAAAAATGTTTTTAGAGTGCTACCAATGGGTGATTTCTCTACATGCTTGTACCATACCATTATGATTTCCTCAAATTTACTTGATGTATTTTATGTACTGTTGTAAATATCAATAAATAAATTTAAAAAAAAAAAATGTTGGTTAGGACTAAGTGACCTGCTCTTCAGAATTGTGTGAATTTTCCATTCAAAACAGTGGTTAAAAAAAAAAATAGTTTACCCTAACGTGTATAACATCAAACAGCCTACGAAGCCTAAACTAAACGAAGCCTCGCCTATATAGTGAAAATAATAACTTGAAATGATAACTCATAGCGGCTAGATGAGAACAATAGGTTCTACTTAGCTGCATCAGAAGCTACTTATGGCTCGACTTAGTAATACGTTAATAAGTATACGTAAAATTATAGCATGTACTATAAGATTTAAAATGATTAGGAGACGTAATAATAATAATAATAATGAAGGCCTAACGAACCCGAAGGTTCGATGCCGGTACCACTAATCCTTTCAGTGATGCCACTCCAAACCCAATTCAACTAAATCAGTTTTAATGCAATCCTCCCATCTACGTTTTAGTCTACCCCTCGTACGTTTACCCGTCGTTTCAATGTTTATTAACATTTTTGGCATACTCTCGTTACTAAGCCCTTACAAGCCCATTTTATACGCCGCAATGCTATAACTTGATTATATTTACCGGGTGTAGGTACCTTGATTCAGAGTTGTGTATTCCTCTAAATTCTTCCCTTAACTCATCCTTTTTGTGTCCGATTATTTTACGTAATATATTTTTTTTTTTTGGAAAACCTTAAGGCGCTGTTCATCGCTTAGTGTAAGAGGCCACGTCTCGCATACATAAAGAACAATGGGAAGGATAATAGTATTGTAAATTCTAATTTTTAAGTTTTTCGATAGATGGCGCGATCTTAGCAGTTCCAAAATTGAAAAATAACAAGCATTTCCCGCATTCAGCCTAGCTTTTATTTCCTCTTAAATTTCGTTTTTTCTTGTTACTGTAGAAGCTAAATACTTAAACCTATCTACCTGTTCTAACGTGTTTCCTCCTATATCTATATCACCGAAATTGCTTTTCGGTATTCATTACACTTTTAACGACGTATTGTAGTGCTAGATTAAATATGATAGAAGTTAAAGAATCACCTTATTTTAAACCCGACCGGACCTGGAATTTCTCAGAATAATGATTACCGGATTCTTACCGAGGAGATAAAATAACATGTAAAAATAGAAAAGCAGATGTGAGAGAAATAAAAATTATTCACACTAAATGACGGAAAATTAAGAAAGTAAGGTGAGAATAAATAAAGGTCGAGAAAGAATAAACAATAAATAATAATGAATAATAAAGAACAAATCAAAAGAACCAGCTATGTGCTAGGTGGTACTGAGTATAGTGGTAGGGAGGTGACCGTTACTAACGGTTTACATATAAGTAAAATACAGGAAAATATATTAAAATATAATAATAATTTTATAATATATGAAACATAAATAGTAGACTAAGTTGATAGTGTACATAACTAAATTTTAAAAAAATACATATACCAATATAAAATATAGTTAAACTATCATATTAGAAAATTATAGAATTTTTTTTTAATACTAAAGCCATTTATATAATTTGAATTGAAGACTTTAATATTTGTTGATTGGTTCAATAATTTAGCGTTCATCCAATACCATTGTAATATAGTGCGTAGTAGTAGTGGTAGAGCTAGTAGAGGAAGAGGCCGGCTCGTTAGTGCGGAACAGCGAGTGCCCGTGAAAGAGGATGAGGGAAAAAAAGAAAAAGAAAAAAAAATTGTGAAGGGGGCCTGGGCGGAGTGTGAACGGATTAGGAGACAGGATAAGTGGGGATAGCGGGAGGAATGGTGGGGGAGGGAGGGACGCCAACCTCGCCGCTTCTCTTGTTCTCCCTGCAGCTTGTTATTGTTGCTACTGATAGTGAACTCAAGAGTTGCATCAAAGAGTTTCTTACCTCGTTGTTCACAAAGCTTTCAACTTGTCGGCAAGTTGCTACGTCTCTCAGGATAAAACATAAGGAAACAACTTACGAGAGAAAATTAAGTCTCCTTGTAGTTTCGTGAAACACTTGTCAAACCGCCACCATATTGGATTTTTTTTATTTTGATTCGTTTCCTAACTTTTCAAATACTATCTCGCACTATGACGGCCTCAAGTTATTTACTTATATCATTAACATTCATATTTCCAGAGTTCTTAAAAAAAAAAAATTATCGTGCGGTTTCTCCGCTATTTATTAACTTTATTAATTTTAAAGTATGAAGGGGATGGTCGTGGTGCGCAATCAATAAGGACCAAAAAATATTCAACAACCTTTTATGTGCTAACGTTTCGCCCCGCTTTGTAGGGCTGTTTCAGAGCCACAAAAAATTAAAAACAACTAAAATTATTTCGGTAATGCAGGGTAATAAGATACAAAAGCGTAACCTAATATAGGGTTAAAAAATATGTAAATATAAGTTAAAAAAAAAAATTTTAAAAATCAGCAAAATCTTATGAAAATATATGTACAATAAATAATAAGTATATATATTTAAAATAACTTATACTAAACTATTAAATCTAATAGTTTACTCTCCTTCGTAAACCTTTACGCTCCTCTCCTACAGTATCCTTTCTAAATACTCCACTAACGCCTGTTGCAGATTCGATACTTAAGACTCTATCTTGACAAGAGACTTACTTGGAATCCACATATAAGACTGAAACGACAAGAAACTGCTCGTAGATTTCGATTGCTACAACACATTGACAAACGCTCTGAACTCCCCATTCACTACAAACAATTATTATACACTACGATAATCAGACCAATTTAGACATATGGAATTGAGCTTTGGGGCTCTACCAAACCATCAAATCCTCCCGCATCCAATCCTACGTAAAATCCTTGATATTCCTTATTACGTTACAAATAAACTCATTCTGCAAAGACCTTAACATCCCATTCGTTGCAGATTTGACCTAAAACAGATATGCGTCTTTTCATTCCAAACTCCTTATTCATCCAAACCATTAGTTCTTAATCTCTCATCCTTAACAATTGCTGATTGCTCCGAGGTGTCTGAAAAGAAGATGGCCACGGGACCTTCTAATTTAAATTAATGCTAACCAACGGGTGGTTCTTCCTTCCCTATATTTTCAAGTGTAAATGAAACAGTCCACAGATATACTTATTGTATTTCTTATTTATACAGTTGTAAATTACATTAAATAAATAAATTTTAAAAAATCTAATAGTTACGTAATTTTTTTTTAATAGTATTAAACATCTTAGTGTGACGGTTTCTCACTATCTGACATGTCTTATCTACCTATGAATATTCTCTTCGCTCATTGCATCACCTTAATATCGAATGACCTATATAACTAATTTTTCGATATAATTTAATAATAAAAACGTTCTAGTTTCTTTCTCCTCCACGACAATCGTACCATGACCAATTTACCCCGAAGCCTCCTGGGGCCTCAAACTGACAAAAAACGATATCCACTTGGGAATGTCAGCTAGCTCCTAGAACCGAGAACAGAGGGGATAGGATGTGGTCAGCTAACAGGCTGCCAATGTACCAGTTGAAAAATAAATATAAATAAAAACCGGTTAGTCGAGAAGAGGCGGAACCGGCCTGCCTTGAGGACGACCCTAAGAGCCTACTGTCGGCTCACTGACTCACAGCCGAACGCTTCCTCTGTACCAAACAATACTGCTACTGTTGTATAGCTAGGAGTATATTATTGCTCTGATATTACTGGTAATATATATTTTGTACGGATAAGAATATTAGAGGAATATTATAAGGCCGTAGATTGAATAGAATAAGTCGAGTGCGGTCGAAATAACTCAAATTGAAAATTAATTATTTATTATGAATCAACGTTTTGCCCCACTTTGCAGGATATCCTAAAGACTACAAACAACTAAAATAATGTAACGAATTAAGAGAATAGATAACATGAAATACAAGTTAACTAGAGAATGAATGAAAATAATTTAAAATGTAAATAAAAATAAACAAAGTAAATTTATTTACTTTTATAATTATTTAATTAAATATTTGTATAATTTTTATTTACCTCGTTCATGTTGTAATTAATATTCACATATTTTAAATCATTTTTATCCATACCGTAGTTTACTTTATTCAATGTTATCTATTCTCTAACTTGTTATATTATTTTCGTTGTTTGTATCTTTTTGGGCCCTTGATATAGGTCTTCGAAGTTGGGCGAAACTTTAGCTCGCAATAATTAGTGTAATGACCTTTTTAGTAGTTCTTTTGACCGCTCCCAGACAATATTCCTTTTATTTATGACTTCTAAATCCGAGGACCCGGGGTCGAATCCGTCTGTGGTTAATAATTATTATTTGTTACCTGTAGCTGTTGAGTTAGGCCTGTGGGTTTGGGAGCTTCCCGGGTCCACCCTGCCTCATAAAGTGGGTACAGTTAATTAGATAAAAAAATGGCGATAGAGTGTGATTCTGACCAAATCATCTCCTTGCAGAACCGTTGGTCTAGAAATAGTTCTTCCTTGAAGTATTTCACCCTGACCCTTCATGGGTTTGTAGTGGTACAGATTTAATTTAATTTAAGTATCCCCTAATACACAAAATAACCTTTAAAAAAGTAACTTACAAAATGTTTTTAATGTCAAAGGAGAGCCAATGAACGGGCTTTTTCTTTGGCACTCTGCAAAGTGGGGCGAAACGTTGGCTCATAATTTTTAAAAATTTCATCTTTTATTTTAGTTATTTTGACCAAACCCACTTCCTTTTTATATAGTAATATATTTTGCATTACATAATATTGGCAAGAAAGTTATCGAAATATTAATTTTTTTTGTTTATGTTTTTGGGAAAAGTATATGATAGGAAAAATTAATAAATTCTACTTCGTATTGCCTATTAAATTTTACTAACAAAGAATATCCTCTTGTTAGTAGTAAAGGAAATTTCCCAAATTCACGTGCACGTCAGTTTTATCTTGGGTAGAGAACCTTTGAATTAGATTTGTTATCTTATCTCTGCACCGTGTCTCGTTCGATGAGATCTCCGAGTTGTTATTGTATCTTGTTCAATGAGTCGACTTATTTATTGTCATATTGTAATTACGGGGAAATGATACCGATTTATTTCATTTTATTGATTTATTATTCTAGCCTCCTAAAATTGTAAGTCAACCTAAAAGGAAGTGTTAGTTAATTTCTATCATGGGATTCTTATGTTAAATTGTTTAAAAAAGATAAGGATAAAAAATAACCATTTCTTTGAAGGCAGATTTTTCAAAATGTCCGCCGTATGTTTATAGGTTAATACCCCATACCATGGGTGACCATCAGGGCCCTGTTTCATAATGAAAGCTAATAGTATTAGTTCATAGTACAAGTGTAGAAACTAGTGTGGTAATAATACTAATACTTATTTTTTTCAAGATATGGATGACTATTAGTGATATTACAGGAATTAAAAAATACTAAAGTACAAATTCCAATTGTACAAGTCTCTGTAATTGAATTAAGATAAACCTACAAGACTAATAGTATTAGTTTGTACTTTATTATGAAACAGGGCCCTGGTCGTTAGTAGGGGTATTCATGATGTTGTGTTAAATGTTATATGTTTTACCATGTTAAATGTTATAACTATAGGATTGTGAGCAGCCCTATTTGAAGTCATGTTAAACGTTAAATGCATAAGAGCCCCTAGCGGATTTTCTCAGCAACTTGTTTTATAAGCCTTTATGTTTATAACCTTCCTTCCAGACCCTCATGTTATTGTTTACTTCAGTTTTGATTTAAGTAATTAATTAAAACATGCCTAGAGTGAGTGAAAAGTGGAATTTGTGTGAAAGTTTAGCTTATGAGTGTCTTATTGATCTTCAAACTTGTGAAGAAGAGAATGAAGATGAGCTAATTGACAACTGTATTGAAAGTCACAACAACTAATATGACGGCGATCTCAACTGGTCTATTGTGTGACGTCATTCTCGATTTAACTGACCAAGTAACAGACTCTCAGCCATGTTAAATGTTATTTCGTTTTACCACGGCAAAAGAAGCCAATTTTTTTCGATTTAACACAAGTTTTTCCATTTAACACGCTTTAACATAGATCATGAATACCCCTAGTGAGGCCAATTTGGGTTGGTCGTCGATCGCTTGCTATGTCTTGGGTGGAAACCCGTATACCATAGACTTTAAAGTGATTGTAGAAGACAAAACTTTTAAGCAATAGTTTCAGACATATTTAATATAGATCAAAAGGTATTAATTATCCATGTTCTTCTAATTTCCCTGGATGTTAATTTTTTGTCCCTTTAAATAATTATTGTTGTCTGTTTTACGTCCGTAAGTACGTAGATAAGCCGTATATCTATATTTCCGTAAGATTTGTACTTTGCGAGCTATTGATAGATTAGTGAAACGTAAGTCATATTATTCTTTCATTATACATTTTCCTGGCCCAAAAAAAATCGCAAAAATGAAATATTGAAATCAAATTATCAGCCTTACTGCGCAGCTTTATAACAACAGTTTTAAGTTGTAAGTAAAAATATATATTGAAAAAGTTTTGGAAAATCAAAGTTAGCGCATTTAAGGAATGCTGGTCTCAAAATTTGGGTCTGGAAATTTATTTTATTCTTGACCCTGTATCTCGAAAACTTGAAAGTGAAAAACTGGAAAGTGATTTAAAATAAAATTCAACATTTATATTGCTTATTAAATATTATCACGTATTCATTTTATAGTGATGTTTTATTAATTTAAAAAATTATTTGTATTGAATAATAAATATAGCAAAATAATTAATAATAATAAATTAAGATGCATTATTTACCTTTGTTAACTTCAATAAAGATGGGATTATGATAGATACATTGTAGGTGTGTTATATTTTTTTATTATGGGCTTAACATACGTACTTTCAAATTTTAAATTTTGGTTTAAAAAAGTTAAATGTGCGATAATATGTTGAAAAGTTGTATTATTTTTTTATGGGTGCGATGATGAATGAATATCTGAATGTAATATTGATGATAGCATCATTTTACTCTTGAACTCTCTCACTGAGCACCTTATATTTATTTTATATTAATTAATTTATATTTTTGTTCACTATAAATAAATATAGCTACATAAACATTATTAAGCAAGATGCAAGAATTTATTTATTAAGGCTCAGTTCATATATCAGATTATTTTGATTAGAATAAAGATATCAATATTCATATATAGTTTTAATTTTACTTATATTTAATTCATGCCTGTTATAGAATATGAATGGGATCTAGTCGGTCCTATATGGGCAAATTGATATTTTTTTTAGGATTTAGCCATTTCCTCGAATTTATTAGGTTGGTGGTTTAATTTTCAGTTTACTCCTGTATGCAACTGAACTTGAATCACCTAGTGAGTTGTTGCACCAGTTTCGATAACATTTATAGGTTTAGTTATAATAAAATCATTTTTTGATTTGACTGCCGTCGAAATAGCTCTGAAGAAGCCCTGCAACGTGGGGCGAAACGTTGGCTCATTAAAATAGTATATTTCTACTATTTGAGTTTTTTTGACCGCACCCGGACCATATTCCTTTCAAAATCATTTTATTTTAATAATTAAAACAATCAAACTTTTGTTTTAAAAATTTTATCTTCATTATTTTATTATGGTACTTCGATGATATTTTCAAATTTATTTTTTAAATTAGCCAGTAGTTTTATTTTCAAATTTATTTTTTAATTAGGCAGTTATTAAATGACGAATATAGTATTCAAATAATTAAACATTAAAGTACTAACATAATGAAAATTTGTCGAAATATTTCCGTCAAACAATACATTTTAATATCTAAACAGTTTTTTAACCAATGGGTTTATTGTAATAGCAAACTTAGTCATGTGTAGGAATTTTTTTTTTCTCAATCAAGTAGAAGATTTATTGTTCAGTTATAATTTAAAAAAATTAATGTTGGTTTAAAAAAGTTAAATGAACGATTAGATGTTGAAAAGTTGTATTATTTTTTTATGGGTGCGATGATGAATGAATATCTGAATGTAATATTGATGATAGCATCATTTTACTCTTGAACTCTCTCACTGAGCACCTTATATTTTATTCTAATTAATTTATATTTTTGTTCATTATAATTAAATATAGCTACATGCATTGCAAAGCAAGATGTAAAATTTATTTATTAAGGCTCAGTTCATATTAGAGATATGCCTTTTAAAGATTATTTTGATTAGAAAAAAGATATCAATGTTTTTTCACTCATATAGATATACAGTTTTCAGGTATTTAATTCAGGTCTGTTTGGAATATTAATTGGATCTATTCGGTCCTATGTGGGCAAATTGATATTTTTTTTAGGATTTCGATATAATCTCTAATTTTCAGTTTACCCTTCTATGCAACTGAACTTGACTCACCAATCGAGTTGTTGCACCAGTTTCGATAAGATTTATAGGTTTAGTTGTAATAAAATATTTTTATTTTAATAATTAAAACAATCAAACTTTTGTTTTAAAATTATTATCTTCATTATTTTATTGTGGTACTATGACAATATTTTCAAATTTATTTTTTTAATTAGCCAGTTGTTTTATTTTCAAATTTATTTTTTTAATAAGCCAGTTGTTTTACTGTCAAATTTATTTTTTAATTTACGAATATAGTATTCAAACTATTAAACTTTTAAAGTTCTGACTTAATGAATATTTCTGGAAATATTTCTCTCAAACAATACATTTTAATATCTAAAGCGCCGTTTTTTAGCTAATGGGTTTATTGTAATAGCAAACTTGGTTATATATAGAAACTTTTTTTTTCTTTCAATCAAGTAGAAGATTAATTGTTCAGTAATTATTTTTAATAATTATTACTGTAAAAATGTATTAAATTGAAAAATAATGGATTATGACCATTCTATTTTTATTTGTTTTGTTTTTTATTCTAAAGTATTTGTGTGAAAAAAAAAAGTGTTGGTCATATGATAAAACAAATAATAATTAATAATTATTTTTATTTTACTTGCCTTTTTGATCTTTTGAACAATATCTATTGTCTTTTTTTTTTATGTAAAAATAAAAAGATTTTTAAGATGCTTATGCTTATTATTAACAATTGATAGATTTATTTATTGATAGATATTACAATCTGCCACACTGTTGTGGGCATAGGTAATATTGATAAATGATCTCATACATACTAAAATAAAAAAAAATATAATAATAAAATAAATAAGTAAAAAA
>NW_027107817.1:317719-328251 GCF_000696795.3 Halyomorpha halys | reverse complement strand
AGCAGAGCTCAAGAGATCCCAGCGCACCCCTCTCGCCGCATCACTGGTAATGAGCCAATGGAGGCTGAGCAAGTGCGCTAAAGCCGCAAACACTTAACTTGAGTGGAGAATCTGACCATTGCCAGAACTCCAATTGTCCATATGCTTATTATTAATACTAAAAATTGTCCATACATTTTTTATTTCTAAATTGTTTAATTCTATGCCATGCACGCCCGCAAAAGTGCAAAAACACATAAATGTTTTTGTTAAAAGTTAAAAAGTTTTGATTTTGGATTATATTGTTTTTTTTTTATTACTGATTCTATTTTTGCATAAGTTATATACACAGCTATTCATTTTTATTCACGTATAGAGGTTTTATTTATTTTTATATTTATTGGTATTTGTTATTTTGTATAAATTTGTTATAAAAATGTTGTTTTTATGAATGTATACAATTATTAATTATCACTATTACCCATTGCCTGTGGTAGATTGTAATATATTCAATGAATAAATGTTTTCTATTATTATTATCAATTTTTATTCGATTGTGTTTCTCTTTCTACTCTAGTTCATGCTGTCTATAAAAACAAACATCAATATGATGAAAAATCAAGTTATTAAATCCGATGATACAAAAATATTTTCTTTTGTTTTAGTTTTTTATTTAGTGATGTTTAAAGCAACCATCCTACAGAACGAAGTGGGTTAAGGACGCTGGCGTGACATTATTTAGTACCACGCCGTGTCTCATTTAGGAGAAGTCAGGGGATAGATTGTTAGGGTCAGCTCACAGTCATAATTAGGGGTCTTTGTACTGTGTCATTCAAGTTCCTTATTCATCCAATGACATTCATTTATAATAGTTATGATGTCTAGCCGAAGTTCCACGTGACAGAAACTATCCAGCAAGTTAGTTTACACGATCTTATTAGCTGCGATAGCTAATATCACCGTTATTGTCGAGCATGATATTTTAGAAGCGTGTAAAATCAAATCAATTAGACCAGTTACTGCGTTTTAACAAAGCTACTTCTAAACAATGTTATGTATTATTTTATGTATATTTAGCAGAATTCTACTGTCAACTAGATTGATGACATGATTATTTCTATATAATTAATAAATAGCCTTTATTTATTCATTTACTAGCACGCCGGGCTAGAATTTAGATAGAATTATTGAATACGATTTGAAAGTTTGATATAAATTAATATATTTAGTTATTTACACATTGTATTAATGATTTCATTCCTTGCTTATTATATATATTTAATATGGAATTGATGAATGACACAATCTTCCTTTTTTAAGTATAACAATTCATTTCATCACAACAACAACGACATTTCGGGATTATCCCGCATCTTCAGGTTGCTAGAAAACCAAATTCGACAAAATTTAAACATTTGCTTAAAATATTACTACTATACCATATATTCTTCAAAACTATTCATAAACTATTTACCCGCTAAACTATTTTATATATAATGTATAATTAACCCCCTAATTTGTCATTACATGCTAATATTGAATCATATAATTATCAATTATTTAATAAAAAACTTTTTATAATATCAGCTATTATACATAACAACCATAATGACCATAATAATCATTATGATAACAACCATTTAAACTATAACAATCATCTCCTACCACATCCTATTACCACAAAGATGAACAATCTAACTAAAATTAACAATTTTTTAAAAAAACAATTTTTATATACAATAGCAACCAACAAATATTAAATTAAATCTAAATACCATAAAAATACACAGAACTAAAATGTTAATTTATTTATAATGTCTATATAATGTGTGCCTGAAGTTTTTGTATCTGTTTTATAATTAATTTCTTTGTCAATGTTCTTTGTAATGTGTACTGATTCTATTGTTTTTCTATTCTTTCTGTTCTTAACTATATCTAATATTTCTGGATTATTGAAATCAAATTGATATTTAATTCTATGTTTTGCCAGTGTAATTTTGATGTTTTTTATATTTTTACAATTAGTCTTATGTCGATCAATTCTTGTTTTTAATTTTTTAGATGTTTCCCCAATGTATAAACCTCCACAATTCTGGCAATTAACTTTATAAACAGCATTTAATTTATCTTTATAGTCAGTGAATTTGGTTTTCTAGCAACCTGAAGATGGAGATAATCCCGAAACGTCGTTGTTGTATGTGAAATAAATTGTTATATTTAAACAAGGAAGATTGTGTCATTCACCAACCAAGTTCTAGAAACTCTTCCAGTAGAAGATCATTAATTTAAGTATATCTATTTATTTAAATAACAATATATAATAAAAATATATGTTGAAAAAAATAGAAATAACTTCAACACGACTTGACCAATCTACACCAAACTTGGTAGTGGTTTAGAGTTCTATAAACTGACACCAACTGGGTCTAATTAAACAAATTAGGTTCGAAGGTATATATTAAAACGTTTAAAAAGTTTTTCGTCAGTTGAAACCAATATTTCGCCTTTTTCGCCTCTTTTTACCTACCAATGTAGGTTAAAGGAGGTAACATTCCAGTATTCGACGGTAAGCAGCTTTCAAGATATAATGTAAAAAATTTAAAAAAAGTCAAAGATAACCAGCCGAAATTCTGGATGTTTTTTTAAATACTATCGTTAAAGGTTCTGTAGGCTATGTCTGTTATCTTTGCTAATAATTGTCCGAATTTAGTAACCTCACAAACAACATTATCCAAACTATGAAAAGGATATCTGCTTTCTGAGCTACGCCCCAAAAAATGCTTAATTTTGTTCATAACATCTTTTCGTTTTTAAAAAAAAATAGGTGCAGCCTATAACCTTCCCAGAAAAATCCCTGAACATTTAGCAAAAAGCCCCGTGACAATCGGATGGGTTAAAAACGGTATAGCTGTGCATTAAGTACCAAGGAACAAATATTAATTTTTATATATTAAATAAGCGTTAATTTATGCTGATATATGGCCCATACTTACCGATAATATTTATTGCCCTAGAGCCGTAAATTTTTTTTTAGTTGATAGTTCTAAGCAACTATCATCAAGTCCTGATAGTACGACAGAAAAAAATTACCCAATGTTGCTCCTTTTAAGATTGCAATGATGCTAACGCAGGGGTCCAGAATCTCGGAAGCGATGTGTCCGGCAGTGAGGGGGTGGTCGGCTATAGGCCACCTTACCACCCCCCTTACTGGAGACTTGGAGTCTGAGCAATCTGTAAAGGAAGGGTGTAGGTTAATTAACAAGTAATATCCCTAATTAGCTAAGGGAGGAGCGGGGTTAATCCTGTATACGAGGGACAGCTGTTCGGTTAATTTGGTGCCTTTGGTCATGTGTATGTGGCTGGGGTGTATAATTGGATAGAAATTCTAAATCCCTTGTTCATTATCCTGCATTGTAGGTCAAAACGTTGGCAATTAATTATTAGTTTAAAAATAATTTTGCTTGAATTGATCGCATCCGTGACTATCTCCTAACGTATTTTTATTTTTTTTAGCAAATGATTTTTTTTTATTTAAAAAAAATCACTTGATAAATAAGATCATAATGGTATGATATAGGCATGTAGAGAAACTAGCTACCCATCAATAGAAGGTCTCGAGGCCATCTTCATTTCAGGCTTCTCGGGGGATCGTCAGTAATAGAAGGGTTATAATCTAGTGGGTTTGGGTGGTTAGTGAGTTTATAATGGCCTATGATTAAGAATTGATTCATGGTTTGAACCGGTCAGAAATAACCTTTTTATACTAAATTTGTTTTTTCATTATTTCAGAAGTCAAGGGTGGTGAAGAATATTCTTTTCATATTATAAGTTACGTAAGGGAAAAAAAAACAAATTTTCTTTTCTTTTCACTTTGTTCTCAACTCTCACTTTTCTCTGGGTCAAGGAATAACTTTCACCCTGTAGGTACTAAAAGTTACCTACATTCATGCGTTTTGGATATTGAAATTGATAATAAAATTTATACAGGAATCGATACCAATTTCTATGTTGAAATCTATAATAATTTCGATGTTTGAATCTATATTGATATTTGTAGATTCTTTCCAATTCTGAAAAAAAGGTAATTATGAGAGATAGTTGACCGTGGATAACTTTTACGAGAAGATGGTTTGGGGTGCGGTCAAAATAAAACACAAATAAGTTGATGTAACTTATTCAATCGTGCCAACGTGTTTCGGCTAGAGTTTCTAGACTTCATCAGGGCTAAGAACAGAACAAGATAATAACCAATGAATACAGAAAATAAAAAATAAAATATAAACAGATTGACATAAAGTGAATAATATTACAGAATGGAATTAATAAAATGAATTGATGAGAGAAGTGGAAAATAAAATGTATACATAGGTAATTGAATAAGCAGGTAAAATAACATAATTAAGGAAATAACATAAAAATGAAGTTATATAATGCAAAGAAGTATGAATATATTAGTTATTAATAATTTAAAAATTAAAATATGGTTAATTTTAAAAATAAAATTAAGAGAAAGAAAATATATGTAACCATAATAATTGATAAAGAGGCAAAATATAAGTAAAGTTTAACAAAAGAAATGAATAGAAAAAAATATTATTTTGAAAAGAACAATAATGATATATGGTGGACATAACTAATATAACGTGGTTAAGGAAAATTGAGAAAAGAAGGTAATTTTTTCAAATTAATTATTTCGAAAATATGTTAATGATAATATTGAGAACAAATTATCCATATTTGGATGCTAGAAATCAAATTTAGATATCACAGTTTCTAACATCGATATGATATCTTGATGTAGACATGCCAATTCTTTATTACCTATATCCATATACCATGTTTTACACCGTTGTTCTGATCATAATTTTATTTTTTAATATTGGTTTTCGATTATCAAATTTTTATTTATATACAATGACTGATATAAGGGAAAATTATCTGACTATCAAAATATTCTCGGAACTTAATCTTTCCGTCATAAACGTTTCATCATAAGATAATTGCTAAGAATTTGTTTGCTATTTGTATCCTTTTTGGTTAGTATCAGGATGTGATAGACCTGATATAGTATAGCATTGCCATTACCGAGCTTACGTGAGCTGAGCCTGTTGGTATTTTAAGGAGAAAGTCTAAAAATACCTAGGCGAGAGGGAACTGTGCTCAGGATCTATTTTTGCCAATGTCCTTAGATATGATCATCTACTTCTGAGGCTATCGGGCGATTCGGTTCCTATCTTTAGACCCTTTTAGGAATTGCAAATATTTAAGTATCATTTTAGTTATAAGATCCTTAGATCAGATTGACTAAATTTATTATAATGTACAGTTGTAAATAGCAATAAACAAATATTTAAAAAAAATTTAAGATCAGGCAGTATTGCTTTATTAAATATGCCATAAAGTTTGATTAATATTCATTCTTTAACCTGTGAAAGTTATTATTATTATATTAAATAGCAATTTATTATACTAACTATTGAAATTGACAACTGTACAAAAAAAAAAAATCATAAATATTAGAGAGTACATGGTAATCTTGGGCCGGTAACACACGATAGTGGTACTTCAATTATTGATTTAAATTAGATGATCATCTGATCTTTGAGGGGCATTGTAGGATTATCAGGGATTTTCAAAGATGAAATGTTAAAATCTAATGGGTTTAGATGCATACAGATTTTGGAATGAAAGGACTTATATCTATTTCGGGACAAATCTGCAACGTATGGAATGTTGGGGTTATATATAATGTTTATATATGAGGTTAGTAAGGAGCATAAAGAATTTTGGATTGTAATGATTGTATATTAAATAGCTTTTCAGCAATATTAATGGGCAAAATTAAAAAAAATCTGAGATGGAAAGGTTCAAAATTGTGAGTAGACGTAAGTTGACCCATTCCTATATTATTTCGTGGAAAGGGCTGGCTGAACCCTGGTTGGGAACCATGGTTCACAGAATTCCTGAATCTAGAGGACCATATCGTCCCAGATTCTCCTATTGAGAATGCAATCTCTCCTTATTAATTAGATGTTGGTTTCTAATTCATATTTCATCATTAATTGTAAGAAGAGGATGCCTTAATGGGTCTATTGTGGCTGTTTCTCATTATTATTCCGGCAGGTTCGAATCAGCTATAACTAATAATCTTCCAATTTAAACTTTTTGCATATTGGAATTTCCAAAGGCGTTATGATGAAGTGAAGTCTGAAACGAAGTGATGATAATTACTTTTACTCTTGAACTCTCTCACTGAGCGCCTCAATCCCTTGACTAAAATAACAATACGTAGACAATAAAAGTGTTTTTAAAGCCACCTCGAATCGACGAAGTCTTTTTGAACGAAAGCTTTAAAGAACAAAAAAACAAAAACAAAGTGGCTCGGTTATAAATCACAAACTTACTGTATAATAAAAGAGGTCAAATAGAATTAGGAAAAGAAATGAATAAATTTATAAAATTAAATACTGGCCAGGGACTCCGAATGGTCAGAGACCAGATGGAACGGTCATGAGGAAATAACAATCCAATCGGTTAGATGTGAGGTGTAATTTATATTTAAGATTGTCCTTGAGACTACATCTGGACAAACGACTGACATGGAATCCTCATACAGGACTAAAAAGACAAGAGACTGCTCGTCGATTCCGACTATTACAGCACTTACTAGACAAACGGTCTAAATTGCCAATCTATTACAAAAGACTGACCTACATGACTATTATAAGGCCTATCTGGACATACGGAGTTGAGCTTTGGGGCTCCACTAAACCATAAAATTCCTCCAGAATCCAATCCTTACAGTCCAAAATCCTTCGTAAAATCCTTAATGCTCCTTACTTTGTCACAAATCAAGTCATCCATCAGGACCTCAATGTTCCATATATTGCCGATTTGGTCAAAACCAGATACCATTCCTTCGGTGATAAACTTCTCAACCACCCAAATCCACTTGTTTCTAACCTGGCTTCTTCATTACCTAATAATCCTCCTAGGCGTCTGAAAAGAAGATGGCCTCGAGATCTGTTAATGAAGATGAAGAAATGTTATTGGAGTTCTATCAGTGGGTAGATTCTCCACATGTTTGTATCATGTCACTATGACACCTACAGCAAATTTACTTGTATACAGATGTCAATAACAATAAATAAATTATTTAAAAAAAAAAAAATATTGTCCTTGAGGACTATTGATATAATAAAGAGTGTTGAGACTTAACAAGGATACCAATTGATTTATTTGATATATTAATTACCACAATTGTATTCATGAACGCAATGGACTGTATTAGATCAATCTGAATCGGCACCCAAGGTGTACTAATACCAAAATGGCCACACTGGCATTTAATGAAGGCTGGCTCTGGTTTTGGATTGTAATGATCAAAATGTATTTTAACCACAATGTTCAAACAAATACGCAGACTGGGTCAGGTAATATCACTATAATAGTCACAATGGTCAAGTTAAATGTCCAAGAAAACACTGAGTACGCAGACAGGTCTTGTAATGAATTATATTAGACGACTAATTTTAAAACGTAAATCGTCGCCCTTTTGGTAAGCTACGTCTTAGCAATTGTTTAATAATCCTCTTAAATATTTTTATACAAAATGTAAAATTTTATCCAATTTAATTCTCAAAACACTCTACATTTCTTAAATAAATCAGATTGTATCTTTGTATAGTCTCAACACTTTTTATTACATCATTAGTCCATCGTTTCGGCCATTTCGGCCATCCTCAAGGACAATCTTCAATATAAATTCTCACCTCACTTCAAAATTTGAAATTTTTTTGCAGGCTATTCTTCCCAAGACATTAATTATAAGTCAAACACACCCTATTTTTTAAAAATTAATAAATTGTTAAAACCTTTAATTTTCAATTTATCCACACCATCACTATATATGGTAGTGAACAAACTATTTAGATAAATTGTCCTTGAGGATGGCCGAAACGATGGACTGATGATGTAATAAAAAGTGTTGAGACTATACAAGGGTACAATCTGATTTATTTATTAAATAATTACCAGTCTCAAAAAATTGAAAAAAAAAAAAAATCTATATTTCTTATAAGTCCAACGTTTCGGCCAATTCATTTATCCTCAAGGACAATCTTAAACACAAATTTACAATTTATTACAATTTTAAAAAAACTTAATGCAGGCTATTCTGTCCAGGTCGATAATTCCAGACCTAAATTACCTTATTTTGTCAATTCTTCACACTAATATTAAAACCTTTAATCACAGATAACCCATTAAACGTTACTTGAATTGAACAATGCTATGAAAAATTAATCAAATTAATTGATGCTTACAAATTAGTTGTTAAATATGGCGTTAACATATGTGATTGGTATTTTCGTAATTTATACCGAATTATACAGATGATGTATTATGGAAGGAATTTGTCATGGACTTGATTTGCTTGCGTCCTTAGATTCTATATGTACATTTTTGGAACGTGTGGAGTAAAATCAATTGAAACAGTTAGTACGTTTAAAGAAAGTTTTTAAACCATGTTGTATATAATTTTACTTATATTTTAAAAAAAAGTACTGTCGAGTTGATTGATAACATATTGCATCCTTATAATAAATAAATTGTATATATAGGTAAATATACATGATATATAGCGATAATTTATTCGGAGGTGTGTTCAGTTCTTTACTGACGGTTTCATGTTTCTAATAGTTGAATATTTATAGCCCTAGAGCTGTCTATTTTCGGCCCTGTGTTTGTTGTGCTTCAAATCTGCCAGGAATGCCATTAAATTCTTTTTATTCTTACATCTTTATTATTTTTAGTTTAATGACCACTGTGCTAGAAATGGCTTCGAATCAATTAATAAGAAGTAGTTATTACTTTGTTATATCAATTTAACGAAATTTATATTTTTTGTATCGCGTTAAACCTTAAACAGTTGCGTAACTCCGTTGATAATGTTTGTACACAATAATGTACGATTACAAATTTAAGATCTGTTATCGTAGTTATATTATATGTCATTGAATTTCACTTCGACAAGATGTTAAGTACCACTTCACGTGTCTGTCCCTATATCGCTCAATATGAACTTGAATTAGAATTATAAATTAATTATTTTCAGTTTATTATTTAGTGTAATGTACGTTTATGGACAACAAAATGAAAAATGATTAATCCATAATAATACTTGACCTCGCATTTATCAGGGGTTTCACTACGTTTTGGCCCAAAAACCTCATGTACAAAATCAACAAATATTCACAATTAATTTGTTAAAATTGTTAAGTAATAACTTAATTTATTTTGTCATTTATAAAAGTAGAATAATTGTAGATCCTTGTAGATTGTATGGCTGATCATGGTTTGTTAGGCCGAAATGATATGAAATTCGAAAATTGAAAAAAATATTCGTCTGTCTGCTCCTTAACTGTGTCTTATCTGGCCGATTTTTTTTTCTATTGCCTATTTTTGACAATTAAATCATAGAATGTAACTCCTTAAAATTTACTATATAAAAATAGCATACTTTTATACATCTTTTTCTTTTCTTTTTTATGGAAATAAATGAAAACTAAAAATCATTGCTTGATTCTCGTACCCGAAATACCTTCTCGTTTCAAAGCCGACAATAAATAGGCGGGACATACAAGAGACAGCTAGAATGAGTATAACTATATAATAATAAAATTCTCCAATTCAGAACTATAATATTCAAACAGAATTTATTAAATATAGACATATTAATAGAGACGGGAGGTATACAAACAGTACAGAGGCATTTAGACATGTCCAAAGAGATAATATCTCGAATAAATTATCATTGATTTGTGCTAAAGGGGCAGGATGAATGTATCAATAGTAATTGATAGTTTTTTTAAACAATGGTGTGAGAAAGTTTTTAATTATGTAACTATGAAGACAAAATTTCGAAAAGGTAATGAATATATTTGACTATTAGGTAACATTGGGTATATGTTTTATTTGTATACATAAATTGTTGATAAATGTTATAATGTCACAAATGTTAATATGGAGGATATCTGGTTCGGACTAGATCGGTTACATATGGAACATTAAGGTGATTTTATTGGTGACAAAGTAAGGAGCATTGAGGATTTTACGAAGGATTTTGGATTGTAAGGATTGAATTCGAAGGTTTAGTGGAGTTGCAAAGCTCAACTCCATATGTCCAGATTGGCCTTTCACAGTCATGTAGATCAGTCTTTTGTAATGTGTTGGAAGTTTAGAACGTTTGTCTAGTAAATGCTGTAATAGTCGAAATCGTCGTGCAGTTTCCTGTCTTTTCAGTCTTGTGTGAGGGTTCCATGTTAGTCGTTTGTCCAGATGTTGTCCAAGGTAGCGGATCTGTTCGACAGGGGTAAGAGTAACACCATTAAATGAAACTGTAGAGCAGACGGTAGGTTTACGACGAAGGGTAAAGGTGATTTGATGGGATTTGTTGGAATTTATCTTAATCCTCCAATTATGACACCATTCTTCGAGGGCTGTGATATGGGATTGGAGAGTTAGAGATACAATTAATGGGTTATTATTAACTG
>NW_027107817.1:317220-317562 GCF_000696795.3 Halyomorpha halys | reverse complement strand
TCTGTTTTCCCTTTAATGCTGCAAGACCTAACCAAAGTGATCAACTGACAGTTACATACTCTGACCTGTAGTTCCCTCTTTCCACCAGTGCCTCTCTAGGGCCTCTCGGCACATGAATGTGTTTCCTAGGGCCAATCAGACAGCTTACTCCTCTCTTCGCTCGTATAATAGGCAAACCGCCGTGCTCCTCTCACATGGTGGTTCTCCAACGTGTGTTCGTCCCTCTGTGAGCACACTCCTCAAAACACTCCTCGATTCTACCTGTTTTTTCGCTTCTTCTCCAAGTCCTCCTCTTGCCTTGACCACAGGAGATACCTACTGCAGATGCACCGCTCAATGATC
>NW_027107817.1:316089-317170 GCF_000696795.3 Halyomorpha halys | reverse complement strand
TCTTTATGGATGGTTTTATTAGTAACAAAATAAGGAGCATTGAGGATTTTACGAAGGATTTTGGATTGTAAAGATTGAATACGAGAGGAATTCGATAATTAAATTTAAAGAAGATAGTTGACCGTTTTAAGCAGATCTTAGAAAGATAATCCGGGTGGCGGTCAATAAAGGTATCTAAATATTAGATAAAACTATTTATTGTTAAAAACGTATCGTCCCACTTAACAGGACTGTTTGTCTTGATTTAAAGGATGACTCCGTTAAATAAATCTAATTCCATCCTTAGGACTGAAATTCGTACTTATGTTTTACTGGTGAAATTTCTGCAGTGCTTCTCTTTTTTTGGGGGGGTGGGTGAGGAATAGAAAGGGGATCATAAGAGGTTTGGAATATATTTAGCGCGTCGATAATGGACAGTTTGTTCATAATTAGATTAGTATGTTCAACCTTATCTCTGCCGAGCCTTGAATACATTATGTTCTTATACGATTGTATTTAAAACATATTTTATTTATTAGTAGCTGTATATTATCTGGAACATTTGTACAGTGAGTCCATTGTTATTAATAATGTGACTAATAGATTTTCGATTCGGGAGCAGGCTTGGAATGGGAATGCCATCTGGCCCCGGTTATTGCCAGTAGAGTCCAACATCTGCGCTCCGGTCAGCCATTAGCTCTTGGCTATTGATAACAATTTCTGTTTTGGACTGCCGCTATTCCATCGGTCAGATATCAATGCTTTCCTAAATTTGAAATATTTCATACTTAATAAATCAATTTTTATTTATGAAATATCGGTTCTAGAAATAAATATATTTTAATATTTATCTTTTGGTATTTACAACTGTATTTGAATAAAAATACATCTAGTAACTTTTGATGTAAGATCACTATGATATGAAAGAGACAACTAAAGAAACTACTTATTGGTAGCACTCTGATAATATTTCTACATTAGAATGTTTCGAGGCCATCTTCTTTTCAGGCGCCTCGGAGGATTGTCAGTAATGGAAGAGGAAGCAAGGTTAGAAATTAGTGAGATTGGGTGGTTAAGGCTAAATGTACCGATTTTTAGTAAG
>NW_027107817.1:299312-308085 GCF_000696795.3 Halyomorpha halys | reverse complement strand
TTGAGTTGCCGTATCGTTCCAGCCGGCACCACCTCAAACGGTTTCCTTCCATTTGTAAACAAAAACGTATTTTTCTCTTTACGATCGCTGTATAAATGCCATAGTTTCACGGAATGTCTCATTGGTTTCAGTGAACGGTTCTACAAGTGCCTATAAGGCCACATTTTTAAAAATTTATCGTTAACTCATATTTTTGCATCTTATTTTCCTTATTATTGGATTGGTGCTTTTTTAACCTAATTTCAGTAACTTCTATTTTCGAAAAACAGAAAATGCACTTTACAGATCCGAAATCGGACCATCCGTTCAAGAGTAAATAGAAAAGTAAATTCTGGTGCGTCCCAGGAAGGGTACATTTAGCCTTAAGGAGTTTATAATGGAAGGATTGATATCTGGCTCGGGCTAGATCAGTTACATAAGGAACATTAAGACCTTTTTCCATGGATTTTTTATTTTATGGATTGGATACGAGAGGAATTCAAAGGTTTTTGTGGAGCCCCAAAACTCTACTCCGTATGTCCAAGATTGATACATCTTGTGCAATCTTTCAATTAAATAAGCTACTCACGTCACCAAGTTTTGTGTAGATCGGTATATTGTTTTTGAACTGTAATTATAGTGTAATTTAGTTTTGATATTAGAAAAAAAAAATCCAATTGTAATAATTCATTGTATTCACTTGCGTCTTAGGCTGCGAAGGATATCAGTTTTCTTTTTTTTATAGTTCATTTAATTTTGACATTAATTGTTGTGTCAACTATAATTTGCCATTTTTTATTTTAATTGAAGCTATTAAGTTTATTAGATGTTTCAAGTTTTGCCTGAGACCCATTGCATACGTTCATGAAGGTTTAGCTCTTTGTTGTTGCTCTAATAAACAGCACTAAAAATAGTAAAATATATATATATATATATATCTAAAGTGCACACCTACGTTAAAAACTAAGACAATTTAATGTGTACGTAAGTAGGAAAATTTGTAAACGCACTCTAGTGCATTTCTGGTCGACGTGTCTCTTTCTATATTATCATCGAATGACTTTTTACTTCTGTAGGTTATATGTATATGTTCCTATGTAGCATTTATTATATTATTTTTGTTTTATTTATTTAGTATTAGAATATATATAAATACATAGATAATACCTTATCCTTGACTATTCTGTTTCGTTGTTTTCACCCTTACCTTCCACATTCTTCCCGAGGAGAGATACATCCCATGCAGAAAGTTGTAGGGGGATATTAGCCAGTGAAAGAGCTCTCGACCACAAGGACCCTCGACTACAGTTGGACGAAGTTATTCCAAACTTGGACGGTGCTTATCAGGGATGCTTTAACTGCTTAGCGAACTTGGCATAGAGCAGCATACCCCGACCCCCTCCAAACTTGCTCGAAATTAATCACCTCATTAAGTTGTGAAATAAGGCTCTTCGGAGAGGCATTACGTTACGTTCTGAAGTTAGTAATTATTTGTTAACGAATCGTTTTACTTCATTGTAGTCCGCAGTTTCTTCTCGATAATCGAGTTGCAATTGATTTTATTTAAACAATAATAATCAGTCTGAAGAAAGTGAAAGTATTATGTGTTGAGCTATTTACGTTCAATAGTTTCCAAAACACAAGAACTAACAATGAACTACATGCAGAGACTGGTCAATGAAAACTTCACGATATGAAGGTAAGGAGGTTAAGATTGGCGGGACATGAGGCTCGAAGCAATCCATCTGGGCGCCTCAACACAGCAATGAATGCTTGGGCTCGAAGGCAGTAGCCCAAAACATGCTGGTATGTAGAAGGCTGGTTCGGGCGGCCAATAACCAACAAGTCAAGAGCCAACCGAGGGGGAAAAAAAGTTTTCGAAATATAGTTTTTTAAAACGTTATGAAATGTTGCATAACAATAACAAAAATCAGTAGTTGGTGAATTTATTATATGAAACCTATATTCTAGGTATTGTTAGACCTACAGTTGTCTATTTGCGCTCAAATTAATGCTAATTGAGCGAATTTACTACAAAGTAGTTACAACGTCTATCTCGGTCGGAGTAATATTTATGATATTTTCATATGATATTTTGTCCGAATTACTAAAAATCAATTAATTTTTGACAATTACTACTCCTAGGAAGTTAAATATACTTTGTAGTACGTTTAACTAGCCTTAGTGTGAGTATTGTATTTTTTTAGTAAAACTATAGCTGAAGAACAAATTTTAGGCACTTGATACAAAGCTGAGTGTACTATTCAGTTGCCTATGACGTTTATAGTCGTAGGAGTATTTGTTTTAATATTTGTCATTTAATAAATTCATAAAAAGATACTTTCTGGGTGTTAAGACTAACTTACTATGAAGTAGTTTATGACATTTATCTTCCTTAGAGTAGTAGTTGCTAAAATATAAGTTGATTTCTAGTAGTTCAGAAATTCCTATTCATATGCAAATATAATTAAAAGTTTTGCTCTTACGGAGAGAAACGTTGTAATTACTTTATTGTGCATTCATCTATCTTTAATTTGAGTGCTAATAGACATCAGAACTATTTAAGTGTTATTTATTTGTTAAATATTAAATAAGAAAATTAATTTTACTATTTTTTTTATGTCTATTGATTGATTGTTCAGAAGAAAATTCTTTAATCGGGGGGGATCCCTTGTCTTGAAGTGCCATGTGTTCAAAGACGGCCCTGTGCCCACCACGTGTGCATTTCTGGAGACACATTTCAGACAGAACTTGACAGAACACAATGAAATAAGATTCAAGCAGACTGACCCTCTGGTACCTGTCTTGTCCAGGGACTCCAGACTCCAGAGCAGGTAGTCGGAAGGTACGTCTCGCCCCTTGGTGTCCGTTATAATACCAACTTCTTCAGGGCCACAGCGGCATCAAACAGGCAAGAGACCAGAAAGAGATGCCTTATATTAGGGCCAAGTTTAAATTAAATTAAAAGTTGTTAGGGGGGCCTGCAAACTCCACCTCGGCCCCCCTTTTAATTTATAGAATGGGGGGAAAGAGGGGAGAGATAGCCGAGGATAAAGTTAGTTCTCGCTCCGGGCCAACTTTGATTTAGTTACTCTTGTCAAACTTGTTCCCTTTTCTTATTCTTTCCCTTTCCCCTTTTTATCCTCCTAACTTCCCGCCCCCTTTTTCTCTTCCTTTATTTTTGTCTTTCAGCTTATTTCATTATTAAATCTATCACCAATATTATTTTAATGTGTTTACGTTCTTATTACAGTCAAATTAGTTCCATAGATTATTTTATATATAATTTTTTTCTTCTTTCTTAAATTGAAATTTTAAATTTAATTTGAAGAATTGACGAAATAAGGTAATTTTGGATTGAAATCATTGTCCAGGACAGAATAGCCTGCATAAAGTGTTGTTTTTTTTTAAATCGATGTTGAAAATTGGCATTTAGGATTATCCCTAAGGATGGCTGAATTGGCCGAAACGTTGGACTGAAGAGAAATATAGATTGTTTTGAGACTTTTGAATAAAATTTATTTTATTATAGAGTACAAAAACTAAAAATAAAAAGACAAAAAATATTTATTGTAGGAAGATAGTTTGGGTGGTATTCAATAGAGGTATCAAAATAGAAAAAGAAATCTTTATTGTTAACCAAGGTTGCAACACAACGTGGTAACCACATTGCAGGGCTCTCTTGATTGAATGAAGGATGACAACTGACTGTAAGGTGCCAAGTGGGGCGAAACGTCGGTTAACAATAAATAGTTTTCTTTTAGGATTTTGAAACCTTTATTGGCTTCCACACGGATTATCTTCCTACAATCTACTTTATGCGGTCAACTATCTTCTTCTAAAAAATATTTATGGAATGTTATTGGAACAATTGAAAAAGCCCATAAAATATATGCTGAAAGCATTAGTAAAATTTTGCTACGTTTTGACCTCAGTTTTCATCGGGATTTAGTTTTAAAATTCGAAATTACAGCGATAATGCAAATGGACCCACTACTATAAACCTAAGAATAAAAATTACAGAAAACGGCTATATTTTTATTTTTATATTAAGTTTTTTTTTTTTGGGGGGGGGAGGGTTGGAATTATAAACATTATATCCATTTATTTGTTCAGTAATATATATATTGAAAGCATACTGGAGTAAACAATGGTGTAGAAATATAATAATAACCAATTATCAAGGTATTCATCCTTTGAAAAATGAATTATCTATAAAATATTGTCGTCTCATCCCTTCCAGACATTTTTAAGGAATGTGGTGGTCATCACAATACGAATATGATGGTGTTTCACCTCTGGGTAAATAAGATAAATGAATTATTCCTGGCATTGGTCACTACACAGAAACCAATAAGTTTTGTTTTAATGTAAATTGCGGTTTTTGCATTTGTCACGGTCTTTCGTCGATGTATACATTTTTCATTTTTAGTCATGTACATTTTTCATAACAAAGATTTTTCTCTGGAAAAAAGACCTTTTTTGCCTAGTAAGCAGTGAAACGCATGTCCCCTGACGCTACACCTGCTGCCGCCAATTGAAGCTACTTTACTGATGGCCTTAAAGTGTCGAGAAACTGTCCATACACTTGTATACAGATGTACTGCAAGTCCTTCAACTGTTTGGTAAGGGTTTTCTTCCACAGTAAGCCTAAGTTGGTCTTCGTCGATTGGTGGTGAGGGTCTTCCTCCTCTGGAGTCTGAGTATAAAGACAGGTTATCCAAACCTGTGTCACCAGCAAACAAATTTTTCAAACCACCGGCTAGTGGAACCACCCATCCCCGAACTTCGTGGTAATGTTTCATGCAACTTGGGCTACCGTTTGATGATGTTTAAACTCATCAAAAAAAATTGCGTGTTCTATTTTCATATTTGATGGCATACTAAACAATGTGCAATCAATTTGAATGATAGTAAATATCATTCCAAAAAAAAGAAGAAGATTAATATCGGCTTATTATGATCTGCAAGTATAAGAAATAATTTAATGGTCACATGATGTATTTTTTTCATGCGTGTCATTTGATGGTTTCCGAAAGTTATTTTCGGTTTTCCCAGAATGATAAAAACAGAAACTGATGATCATTTAATTCTCTGTCTATACACTTGTATTACGATGTACTGCAAGTTCTTTAATGTTTGGTAAGGGTTTTCTTCCACAGTAAGCCTAAGTTCGTCTTCCACAATTGCTGGTGAGGGTTTTCCTCCTCTGGTGTCTAAATTTGGAGATTAATTATCCAAGCCTGTGTCACTAGCAAACAAATTTTTCAAACCATCGGTAAATGGTCCGTTTGGTGGAACCACCCATCCCCGAAATTCGTGGTAATGTTTCTTGCAGCTTGGTCTACCGTTTGTCCATATTAAAACTAATCGATAGTCTAAAGTTTTCATAGTATTATTTAATGGCATACTAAAGAATTATAACGACTCATTCTGATCTGCAAGTATAAGAGATAATTTAATGGTCACATGATGTATTTTTTTCATGCGTGTCATTTGATGGTTTCCGAAAGTTATTTTCGGTTTTCCCAGAATGATAAAAACACAAACTGATGACCATTTAATTCTCACTGTCATTTTTTTTTATTTTCTCCTTGTATCCTTATAGTAGGGAGTGGTGTATTGATAAATTCCACATTTAATTTGATCAGGAACTAATTATATGAACATTAATTGAATTATATCTCAAATTTGTGTTTTAACAACCAATTTTGACTGTCCTGAAACAGTACGGAGTATGCGTAGTGCAGTTCTAGACTGCCAGGTTGTTGGAACAGACTGGGCTGGAATAACGTTGTTTTAATTTATCACATTTTCTTTTTGTTTCATTATGTGCAATGGACTCTAGCTTATATAATGTTGTATATGTGCTACGTAGGACATCATTTAATTAAACGATTGCCCAGTGAAATCCTCTATGCACAGGTAAGGAAAACAATTATCAAATATGGAGAAAACTAACATTATAGTATAAAAAATATAAATCGATTTTTATATTAAATAAGTGTTTTGTTTACAAAAATATTAAAAAACTGGTATTAAAAATTTTCAAGGTTGTTATAACGGGATTTGCAGATGAAGGGAAGTCTTCTTGCTGTAAGCTTATAGAAAATATGAAACTGCCAAATTATTTCGTAATGGTAGGAAATTTAAATCATCTTTAGGGTACGATATTGACGAGAAATGGATTTAGGTCTTTATGTCAGGTGGAATAAGTATTTATCGCGGTAAA
This sequence comes from Halyomorpha halys, assembly GCF_000696795.3. Classification (NCBI taxonomy): domain Eukaryota; kingdom Metazoa; phylum Arthropoda; class Insecta; order Hemiptera; family Pentatomidae; genus Halyomorpha; species Halyomorpha halys. Next base: position 301,874 of record NW_027107817.1, on the reverse strand, counting down.
ATAACACGTGCCGACTTCAGCTGCAGTAGCTCTGAAAACAAGTTTGAATCCTACTGTTAAGTCGATATAGTTCCAAATTATAATGCATTTTACTGTCTCAAAAAACTATAGTTATTAAAAACTAGGGTTATAACGATCGATCTTCCTTCCTTTTTATAATTTTCTAAAAACACTTTAATCGTTTTATAATCAACTAATAAACGTATTTATATTATTATTTTAATACACTTGTATATTTCAATTCCAAAAATTTAATAATAATTACAAAGAAAAAAATTCTTAAAACACGTAGAAACATATATATACATATATATATATATATATATTATTTCCCATTTCTCCAAACTGTGTGCTAACCTGTTATGAAACCGGCGGATTCGCGGCGGAAAAAAACCGGTTGTAGATTATTTTCCGTTTTTTCGGTAAAGGCTCGAGGTACAATACTGGTTCTGCCGCTAACGGACATCATCTCTCCTCCAACCAGTCCCTCCTAGCTCAGCGGCCGAGTGTAGTAATATATAGCCTATACAGCAAATCGTAGAGTTGCTTATAGTTCTGTCTGTTGTGTTGGATACGTAAACAAGAGGTGAGGGGATATTATTTTCCATTAAGTTACGAATTTATTTGTATTAATGACTTTAGGGAATATTAATTTTTGCGATTGGCGTAGGTGTAAATAATGCAAACTATGTATGTGCATTTGCTATTGTCCAGTTGCGAGATTATGAATGTATGATACATACATATATACATGTTTGACCTATATGTGAGCTATTCAAAACTTTTTTTTTTTAATTATTTATTTAATGTAATTTACAACTGTACGAAATAATACAATAATAAATATGTAGTATGTTTCATATACACTTGAAAATCTTGGGAAGGAACTACCCATTGATGGTACTTCAAACATTGATTTAAATTAGAAGGTCCCGTGGCCATCTTTTCAGACGCCTCGGAGGATTATCAGGCATTCTTAAGGATGAAATATTAAGAATTAATGGGTTAGGATAGTTAAGGAGTTTGGAATAAAAAGGCGCATATTTGTTTTGGGTCAAATCTGCAACGAATGGGATGTTAAGGTCTTTGTGAATGAGTTTATTTGTGACGTAGTAATAAGGAGCATCAAGGATTTTACGTAGGATTTTGGATTGTATCGATTGGATGCGGGAAGAATTTGATGGTTTGGTGGAGCCCCAGAGCTCAATTCCATATGTCCAAATTGGTCTGATTATTGTAGTGTATACTAATTTTTTGTAGTGAATGGGAAGTTTAGAGCGTTTGTCAAGTAAGTGTTGTAGCAATCGGAATCTACGAGCAGTTTCTTGTCGTTTCAGTCTTGTGTGTGGATTCCAAGTAAGTCTCTTGTCAAGATGGAATCTGTTCAACAGGCATTAGTGGTGTATTTAGAAAGGATACTGTAGGACAGGAAGGCAGAGGTTTACGACGGAGAGTAAAAGTGGTTTGGTGGGATTTGTCAGGATTTATTTTGATTCTCCAGTTTTTACACCATTCTTCAATATTCAAAACTGAAGTGGTAAAGTCATCACAATTAATTTTCTCTAATAAAATAATGATTTATTACAAAGTGAAATTAGTTCTAACGCTTTTAAATTCTTATATATATGTTTATGGCTACTACTAGTTTTGACTGAGAGAACTGTTCTGTTATACCTTAACAAATAAACTCTTGGTAATCCGAACTAATTCATGAACAGGGTTTTGGGATTTCAGAAGATATTAGGAAAAAGTGGTGTAAAAATTCAACAATATGAATTTACATTACTTTTTTTTATTGATTTCATTTTTTTAAAAAATTTTATCGAAAATTTGACAGTTTAAAGTTTTAAAAAATAAGATAAATAAAAGATTAATCATTTTTAAAGAAGTGGTTATTTATTTTATTTTTTTTGTTGCTGAGACTTCTGCAGAAACCTCTTCACTACTTGCTTGCTGCCATGGTGTATTATTCTCTGTAGCCCACTTCAGACAGTGGTCTGAATGCGACACTGCTTTTGCCTGATATTTACAAAGAACATATATTTTACCGAACTTAGTGATAAATAATTTTTAGTGCTTTGTATTTACACTTTGCCCAAATACCATTCGATATTCTCACTTACTATGTCACAAATAAAATCATACATAAAGATCTTAAAGTTCCATTTGTAACCGATCTAGCCCAAACCAGATATCATTCCTTCCATTACAAACTCCCTAACCACCCAAACCCACTAGGTTTTAACCTTGCTTCCTCTTCCATTCCTGGCAATCCTCCGAGGCGCCTGAAAAGAAGATGCCCTCGAGATATATTGTAAAAATGTTTTTAGGGTGCTACCAATGGGTAGTTTCTCTATATGCTTGTACCATACCATTATGATAGTACTTCAAATTTACTTGATGTATTTTATGTAGAGTTGTAAATATCAATAAATAAATAAAATCTTGTATTTTACTCAATACATTTTCGTGCCAAATAATTAGTTTACTGGAAGCTTGTTTTAGTTGTAATTTGTTACACTACATAATTAATTTAATTTGATCAAATTAATCTATATATAT
>NW_027107817.1:295315-299182 GCF_000696795.3 Halyomorpha halys | reverse complement strand
TATATATATTTATTTATTTATTTATTTTTTAATAGTGGATCCGGGACTGCTCTGCCAAAAACTCTGGAACACGTGTCTGATATTTTTCGACCTAACAGAAAAAGGTTTTATTGAAATCTGTGATCCCACGTGGGTTGCCTCCCCATGTAAGATACCTCCTTCTTATCTTGTATGGCAAGGTTATGAATCACTAGCTCTTTAGTTCTCCTTGTTTACAATATACACGACTACTTTATGTTGACGACAATAGACGATGTAAAGACTACAAGATAACGTAGATAGTATATAAGTTAGAGTATTAGATAAAAGATAGTATACTAGAAATAATACATCTTGTGAACAAAAAAAAGTTAAACTATTTGATGAGGAAAAGGTAACCCGCCTTAACAATATAGGGAATTATTTATTTGAAGTATTTTCCCGGAGTCGAGTTTCAGCAGACTATATTTAGAGAGTGATGCTAATGGAGTTCGCTCATCTTGTACCTGTACAGGTCAGCTGCTTTCTAGCCCCTGTGTACCTGTGTACCGTTATTTCAACATGGCTAGGAGATTTTTATTTAAATTTAATATATTTATAGATTTTTATCCTGTGACTTTGAAAATAATTCATAATTGTCCTACCAATTTTAAGCGCTGTTTACAGAAATCCAATTTTTAGCATCTATATTAGATCTGGTTGTGGCTATATGATCTGGCTAAGGCAATGGACTACTAACGGCTGTGTCAGATAATTATGATCTGTTACCTGTAGTCATTGAGTCAGCCCTGTGGGGTTCCCCAGTCCCATAACCTGGGTACCCTTAATTAAGTAAAAATCTGACTGTTGAGCGTGATTTTGACCTAATCATCCCCTTACACATTTGTAAGTCTAGTAACAATAATTCCTCACAAAATAATGCACCACTGGTCAGTGGTTGTAATGGTACAGATACAATTTTATATATACGATTTTCTGTATTATGTTAATGTTGACATTGAGTAAACATTATTATACGTTTGCATTAAATAATAATCTAGTAATGAAGCTTTAATTACAAATAAAGTTGTATTCAATTTTTAAATTTTCCACAACGTTGATTTATTAAATTTGAAAAAAAAAATCTTTATTGTATAATTTGAAGAACTAATAATTTTAATGTTAATTTAGTATTTAATTCCACGTCGTGAAGCATATTTTGGTCACGATTATACTCATTTCAGTTAAAATTTCATCTAGAAAAAAAAATAGTAATTTTAAAAATTAAAACAGTCAAGAAATGTCACAGTACTGGTGAAAACTACGTAGGCGGGTTCATAATTTGCTACCTGCTAGAGGGCACATCAGGTAGTTGGGTCGTAGAGCTTCTAGGAAACATCCCTAGGCAGGCTGGAGCAAATGCACATTTCACTAGCGTGGTTGTTACTTAAAATACAGTACACTCTAAAATATGGAAAATTGGGAATAAGAGAAAAATGAAAAGTAAAGGAAAATAATAAACAAGATAGGAAACATTTAAGTGTTTTTATCTTTTTTAGCCCTGACGAATCCCTGCAAAGTGGGCGAAACGTTAGTTAATATATATATTTTTCTAATATTTTAGTACCTCAATTGACCGCCATTCCAACTATCTTCCCATATATATAATTTAAGTTTATTATATAAATTAATAAATAAAAAGATGAAGTAAATACTTGGCCAATTATAGCTTAGCATATTTTGTTTTCCTTTTATGAACGTGTAATGTTTAAGAAATAATTTTTTGTAAATTTTGACAATTCCTTTTATTCCCTATGGATTTTTTGATAATGTTTCACCAAAATATGTAGCAGTTGCAAGAAAAGTTTTATTGAGGGGAGCTGTTGCAAGTTTTGATGAAGAGAGAATAGGGGTTATTTTTGTGTAGTGGGGGTAATTGTTGGTTATTCTTATTAATATATTAAAAAATATTCTTAGTGTTCTATAATTAGTTAAACATTATGAACTTCGAGGGGGTGATGTATATGTGAACTGATGTCGAATATCTGATTTATACAGAATTGATTTATTTTTATTTTATTTATTTATTTTTTTTTGTAATTGAAATATAATTTTTTTCTTTTGCTTAATCTTCTTTTTTTTAGTATGATCTGTGAATTTGAGAGATCTGTGAAGAGTTAAACTATGCTAGTCTAAAGCTGCCTATACACGTTTGCCTAAGTTAAGCAAATTCGCACGTGTTCTAGCCTGTGAAAGATTGTTTGATTTGGCTGGTTCAAGTTGGCCTAAATTTGAGTCCGAAATGTTATGCTCTCCGTGTTTAAATTAATTAAATAATTTCCCTAAACCTTGGATTCAATGATTAACACTAGTTTAAGATTATATTTTATAAATTTCTATCTATTCTGTATAAATTCATAGTTTCAAATCTTATAAATTAACTTTAGCAGTTTATTTTTGATTTAACATAGCAATAATATCTATATAATCATTTTATGCCTTGGTAATTAAATTTTAAAAAAATATAGAACAAAGGTTAGATCTATTAGGTTATGTAGTACCATTCGTATGGTACAATAGATACAACAGGTTGATATTTACGTTTACTTTCATTTAGTTCAAAGAATGTTATTGCACGCTTGATAATGCATTGTGAACAAATCGTAAGCGCGTGGATAACGAAATTTGTCGCTTTCTTATTTTAATTAGCATTTGTATGAGTCCTGGATTTGTGTAACGTAAAGAATGACTGAATAATAATGCAACCTATTGTTGTTATTAATATAACTATCGAAGTTATAGTAATTGCTAAATTCTCAAATTCCATATAAACCTTTCTAACCACCCTAATCCTTTGGTTCAAACCTTATCTAGTTCCACCCATCTCTACAATCCACCTCGAAGGTTGAAACGGCAGTGGTCAAGAGGCTTATTAAAATAAAAATGGACAATTGGAGTTCTGGCAATGGTCAGATTCTCCACTCAAGTTGAAAGTTTGCGGTGAGATGGATGCGCTGGGATCTCTTGAGCTCTGCTCTACCCCTCACACGTGGGCTCAGGGATCCTCAGGTCGATTGTGTAAATATTGTATATAAGAGTCTAAATGCGACTAGAGACTCTTTTATTTCAATTATTTATTTATTTTCATGCACATAGTTTGATTATGTTCATTTTCTTTATCCTTCTGTTTTTATATATTTTAAGAGAGATTTTTTTTTTTCATGCTTATTTCATTTTATTTTAGTAAGAATGTGATCATACATCACTATTACCTATTGTCCACAACTGTGTGGCAGATTGTAATATCTATCAATAAATAAATTTTTAAAATAAAAAAAGGAATAATAAAAAAAAAAAAAAATTGCCATACAATTGGTAAAAATGAAATAAAGGTTGTTAAGGGGCCCTCACACTGGTAGAAACGGCCCCTTCAAAATTTTGCGCACAATCTTTATAATATTGTGCATTATAAAAGAGGTATTCATTATTTAATAAACAGTTAAAATTCTTTCTTAAATGTTAAATAACGTTTGTGGACCCATCAACATTTTAGAGACAGTGAGGAGTGTGAGCCCGACGTTTAGCGCGAATTTTTTTTACTCTTTCTAAAGGTTTCACTGCGAGTGACCCTCCTATAAAAAAGTTATGGTAGGGAAAAATGAAAAGCAAATATAGCCCAGTATTGCTTCTCAATAAAACATTTTTTCTTTCTCCCTCATTTTGTGTAAACTTCTTTTTTTCCGGCTAACACGTTATCTGAAATCAACGCTTCAAATAAAATAAAGTAATTAAATAAAAGGACCATGAATATTAAAATAAAGATAATTTTAATTACAATATTATATTTTTTTTAAATCGTATACATTTTTTTATACACTAATAAAGTATTTATAATTAATATTCTATTGT
>NW_027107817.1:285573-295169 GCF_000696795.3 Halyomorpha halys | reverse complement strand
AAATTTTGTACAAAACTAAACTAATTGCTCCAAGTTTTAAGAAGGTTTGGTTATACCTGCTTGAAAAGTTGTACCTTAGTGATAAGGTGCCGTTCTAAAATTGAAGCCCTACATTACCTCGTCATAAAACCCTTCCAGGTAAAGCATTTTCGAAAAAAAAGTGCCAAATTCTCATTGGTCTTGCTTGTACCCCCTCCCTACTACCCCCAAATAGGCAAATGTGAAAATTAGAATATTTCAGTCTAGTTTTGACTCTTGCTTTGAACAGTGCTCTCTCTCTCTCTCTTCTTAGCTCAGTTCTCCCATATAGTGTTCAGTGTTCAAGTAGAATTCTTTTCCCTTCTTACTTTTCTTTCAAACACATCATTTTTGTAAGTATATGACATTTACTATGATTTTTATTCTAGTATATAGAAATGTTTGCAAAATATGACTCATGTATAGTATAGTATATTCACCCACAACCTTCTCGGATTCTTAGCTTTTTCTCTTAGTCTTTTTACGCTTTTTTAATTAGTCATTTCCATTATCTTTTATAATTATTTTGGTATTCATCGTTTAAGTTTTAATTTTTTTTAAGGAACAAAAAATGCTCGGTAGTTCTTCAGTAATCATTATTATACAAAAATTGAAAAGATCCTAATTCTTTTTTAAAATTATATTTCTATTTGTTCTAGATATTTTCTTTTAGAAATTTTTGTGAAGTAGAATTTTTACTAATTCATAAAGCCACGTAGATATATGCCTGATGTATCTGTCAAATGTGACAGCAATACTTTTGCTAAAATCGACCAACCTGAAGTCGTCCCACGTTGTAAGGTCCATATTTCCCATTCTTTTCCAAAACCCCGATCTAACAATTTTAGTTTTAAATATTTTTGTCTTCAATAATATCTTAGTATTTTTCTTTTAGTATTACATATTAAGTAGAATTTTTACTAATTCATAATAGCCACGTGGATATTATGTGTGATGTATATGTCAGATGTGACAGCTATGCTTTTGCTGAAATCAACCAACTGAAGTCCCACGTTATATAGGATCGATATTTCCCATTCTTTTCCAAAAAAGCTTTTAACAATTTTAGTTTACAATGTTTTTCTCTTAATATGTTCTTAGTATATTTCTTTTAGTCTTACATATTAAATAGAATTTTTACTAATTCATTACAGCCACGTGGATATTATGTCAGATGCGAAAGCAATGTTTTTGCCAAAATCGACCAACCTGAAGTTCCACGTTATAGAATCGATTTTTCTCATTCTTTTCCAAAACAGCTCTTAACAATTTTTGTTTACAATGTTTTTCTCTTCAATATTTTCTTAGTATATTTCTTTTAGTCTTACATCTTAAGTAGAATTTTCAGTAATTCATACTGGCCACGTGGATATTATGCCTGATGTATATGTCAGATGTGACAGCAATGCTTTTGCTGAAATCAACCAACCCCAAGTCCCACGTTATATAGGATTGATTTTTCCTATTCTTTCCAAGACCCCTCTAAAAATTTTAGTTTCAAATATTTCTCTTTAATATTTTCTTAGTATATTTCTTTTAGTCTTACATATTAAGTAGAATTTTCAGTAATTCATAATGACCACGTGGATATTGTCTGATGTATGTGTCAGATGTGACAGCAATACCAACCTGAAGTCGTCCCACGTTGTAAGGTCGATATTTCCCATTCTTTTCCAAAACCCCGATCTAACAATTTTAGTTTCAAATATTTTTGTCTTCAATAATATCTTAGTATATTTCTTTTAGTCTTACATCTTAAGTAGAATTTTCAGTAATTCATACTGGCCACGTGGATATTATGTCTGATGTATGTGTCAGATGTGACAACAATGCTTTTGCTAAAATCGACCCACCTGAAGTCCCACGTTATAGGATCGATTTTTTTTTCCCTAAAACAATTTAGAAACTTAACAATTTTAAGCTTTTCTTTAGAATTTTAGTTAAAAATATTGTTCTATTCAATATTTTCTTAGTATACTTCTTTTAGATTTACATATTAAGTGTAATTTTTCTAATCCTAAAAGCCACGTAGAAAATTTCCTAATTTTAGGACATTAAAATTTCCATAAAGTACATTTTATTTTCTTTATTAAAAAATATCCAGTTCTCATTGTTTGCAATATCAAATAATGTATAAATACAATTTTTTTTTTTTTTTATATTTCTTTTAGACTTACATATTAAGTAGAATTTTTATTAATCCTATATGCCACGTGGTTAAATGTTTACTTTATGGGAGAAAAAAAATTCCGTTTTTATCCGGGAATTCGTAACAGTTCATTTTTGTAACTATATGATATGTGCTATGATTTTCATTCTGGAATATATAAATGTTTACTCTTTATTTTTCAGTGTAATGAGTTGCTAAATTACTGTTGGTTTGTGGAAAATGTTTATCCGTATACATTATGAACGTAAATTATTTGAATATTCAATGAAATTAGTAATTATAGTCGTCTTTCACAGTTTTTATTGATTATTTTATTTTTTAGTAGATCTTTTAATTTTACAGATGCTTTCGTTATTTCTTATAATCTATTTTTTGGTTGCCAAAATATGTATACTTGTTCTTCATCTTCTCGTAGTATACATTCAAAGAATTCTACAAGTTCTATTCAATGTCATTCTCAATATTTTTCAGTTAGCTACGTATTTACAAGTGTATTTTTACCTATATTAGCCACGTGGATAGTTTTTCGATTCACGGTAAAAACAAATGCTCGAAATTTCCTGAAACATTCTCGTTAGCGTTGAATCGTGACCAAGGACGCCCATTTCCAATTTGACTCATAGAATTCAAACGCGGTGACCAGTTCTATTCATGCTTGTATAAAAATAAGGTCTGATTGAATTCATTGAAAACTAAATAAAGAAATAATTTAAATTCAGGTGGTCTATAGTGATCATAAACAAAACATACATCTAGTATAATTGTAGTAAACATGTCGTCTAGTCTAATATTTTTGAGAAAATTGTGTTCATTTTTTTTTTCCTCTTAGATGATTTATTTTATTGTAGGAAGATAGTCCCGGATAGCAATTAAGGTAGAATACATGTTGGTGTCTAGTTACTAATAGATACAGCCAGGCGTGATAGAATTGTAAACATAATACTAGAGTAATAAATAGTAAAAATTACTCATTAGAACAGCCCTGCAAAGTGGGGCAAAACGTTAGTTAACAATAGTTTTCTTTTACTTTTTTTGTACCTGTATTGACCGCCACCGGGACTCTCTTCCTACAATTTACTTCATACGGTCTAACTATAACTATCTTCTTCAAATGAGAATTATTTTATTTAAATTATTTATCTCAGTTGTTATAGTTTACTATTATTAATTTTTTTTATTTACCTATGTTTATTTACGATTTATATATATTATTGATTTTAGTTACCAGTATTTATTTACTTTTAAATTTTTATTTTATGGATATATGGTATGATTGAGTGTTATATTATTTGATTGAATGCTATATGTTTTGATTGAACACTACATGATATGATTGGGCATTATATGGTATGATTGAGAACTATATGGTATGAATTAGTACCATATGATATGATTGAGTTTTATACGATATGTTGAGTACTATATGGTATGATTGAGTGTTATTTTTGTATAATTTATTAAAATAAATTAGTGTTTTATTTTTAAAATATGAGTTAATTTCTCATTTTTACATAAATCCAATTTATCATTTCTCATTTTTAATTAGCATCGTCACATATTCAGTTAGGTCTTTTTGGCATTTGAAAATGGAATTGAAAAATCACGCTAAAAAGTAATAAACCCACGCTTGCAAAATTTGCACTTACGCCATTTTGACTTTCCAGGTAGGATATGTAGGTTGCTATATTACTGCCTGCCTAGGGGTTTTACCTAGAAGCTTTAAGACCCCAACTACCTGATGTGCCCTCTAGCAAGTAGTAAATTATCACCTCACCTCATCGTTTTCCCTAATACTGCAACATATTTTAATTAAATTTTCTTTTTTAAGTTTGATTTTAAAATTATTATTATTAATTTTTTTTTTTTTGGTCTCGATAAAATTTTAACTAAAATGAGTACAATCGTAACCAAAACATGCTTCATTATAAGAGTTAGAATAATGAATTCATTTAAATTAACATTAAAATTATTGCTTTACAATTCTGAAGTCAGAGATATATTTACTAAAATTAATCAGTAGTGTATTCTAATTACACCATTTAAATAAGGAAATACAATAAGTTACTTAAAATATATTCGTATAAGTAAAAACGTAAATAAAAAAAAAAATATTTAAACCAATTACGTGCTATGTGTAAATATATTAAAATTACCTGTTTAGGATTTCCAATAAATTCAGGAAACAAAGACACTTTATATATATATAGATATATGCTAATTATATGTTTCTATATTTTTTATGCTCATTGGAAATCGCAGGAATAAATTTACAAATAAACAGCAATTGGTGCTAATATAAATTCAATTATATACTATTTTTTATATAAGTATAACAGAAATATTCGTTTTGCTACCTCGAAAGATGTCCTCAGGCTCAACGTTTTGCAGACTAAATGTTACTTAACGGGCTACAGTTTCATATTATTGTTTTCCAAAACCGATGGTTATTGTAATGACATCAACATCCATCAACGTTGCTCGTCCGAAAGAACGCGGAGAGGTTTGACGTTCTGGCGTAGGTCCAGATCTTGAGATCTCTTTTATCTTCTCCAACGACGTCTCTTCGGCTCTGGGATATGTCCGCGTGTAATACGATATAGGCGAAACCCACTCCTCCTCGCTGTCCATTTGTATTTTGTTTAATGCCAAATATGGTTTCTAAGAGCAGTTGAAAAAATAAATCATTTGAATTTGAGTTGTGCCGGTTATTGTTTTAATATATTTAGGTAGTTAATAAAATAACTAACCATAGTATTAAGGAAACCGACCCAATATTAAATAAACTGTTATGTTATCCTGATGCTGATAGTCTTATAATATTCTTGTCATGCTAACTTCATACTACTTATTGTCAAGGAATTATTATAGGCAATTAAAGGAGAAATAAAAAGCAGTGGGAGTTGCTATACTGTACTAAGATTAGTTGATCAATTGATTATTATTCTTATATTATTAATAAATAATAGTAGTAGTCATGAAATACATAATATAGTAGTCAATAAATACTTAATAGTATATAATTTTTTTTTCTTTTATTATTGTTTAAAATCTTTATTATATGTATTTTTCTATATTTTCATTTTTTTCTTCTTCGTCTTTTCTTATTAAACTATATATTAACATCTGATTATCTTTTATTATAATAAATGGTTAAATTACCAAAATAAATAGAAAGTTGTTAAAAACAAATCTTTTTTTTTTTATTTTAATATCCCGGGAAATAAATGATATTAAAATTTATAAAAAGGACGAAATTATGAACACATAAATACAACATAAAGTCTCTTATTCAACGAAACTTCAGATGATTTCTTCCATCAAAATTTTAAAAATAATTAGATATTATAATAAATATAATCTCATTCGCCAACAGGGCTTTGATATTATATTAATGAAAACTATTCTAGTAGACCTATAAAGGTCAGAGCCGTTGCCAAGATTCAGTGATGTTGGAAAAGGGTCCTACTTGGCAGAGCCTTCTAGGAACACTAGGCAGGTTCACGGTCATATTCGGGACTCGGGAGGAGTTATGGTGTGTCAGAGCTGCAGGATGAAATATGACCAATTATATCCCATAATTTTGTTAAAATTAACTTCATTTTTAAATATTTTAATTAGGTTGACAGACTTCCTATATTAACCCTTATCAGTTCAGTAGTTAGATTTTTAGACGTGGTCCTCACTTGGTTTTTGGTGGTTCCGGTAAATATGCTTAACAAATTCAGTATTCAGTATTGTAAGAATAACATTTTATTAGAAATTATATATTTTACACATGTAAAAAACTGGAGATGTCAATTTCCATATTACGGATACTTAACTAATAAGCAGTCCTACCGATTCTCACATTAAATAAATCCACAGTTGTAGGCATACCTTCTACGTCATAACCCCTGATGAAGACCCGACACTCAGGTCGAAACGTCGGCATAAAATAAATAAATATGGTTTTGTTTATTTATGTTGTTCTTTTCTGACCCCATGCCCCCCCCCCCCCGACAAACTTCTCCAATTAAAAAAAATCCCACTCAGCGCCTTGAAAAACGGTATAACTCTTTAATAGTTACAGTAATATCGTATTGGGTTAGGTGTAATCGTTAATAGTACAAGCAAAGCCAGTGAAGTAACTGTTTTAACTGTCACATGTACACTGTCTTGACAGTGAACTATTGTACACTTTCAATTATTGCGGCAAAGTGCGTACTATCACTACCATGGTATAACTGCTTGATAGTTTCAATCATGACAGCATTAAGTATCACGACAGTTTTACTGTCGGACTAGATCTGTCGTGAACTTAAATAGTACAAGTTATGCAAGTGGACTTGAAGTTCCATTTACCCTAACACTTAACTGTCATGTATATATGCCTTGACTGTATGTCACAACAAACCAGCCTTACGATAGGCGGAAAAACATAGTTCTTACTATATTTTTCAAAAAACTTAAAATTGTATCCGCTACAGGCCAATAGCCCAAAAATAAATTTGCACAAGAACTTAAAATAAGGAAGTTCAACTTTGTCACCTCCTACGTGACATACGACCGCAGTGAAAAGTACTGTTGTGACGTAAGAGGTGACACGGGACCGATAAGAGGTATAAAATAGAGACTTATAAAAAAAATAGTATTGTATTTTCGAAAAATACAACTCATGTAGTCTGTAATAAAAAAATAAATAAATTGTATTACATTTAAAAAGAAAGGATGAATCCTGTTAATCTTAATGACCAGAAATTTTTCAAGTTTTTTTTTTCCTCTTTAAAAATTGCTGCGACATTTAAATTAATCTGGATAACGGTGATTTGTCTCTTGTTCGAGGGGTGGTACCTCCATCCCTCTTGATGGTTGAAATTGCTTATTCGAAATCTGTTTTTAAGTCAAATTCAAATCAGATGCTTAGATTATGCAAATAGATTCTCTGGAGTAAGACTTTGACGTGGCTTGAACGAGGCTATTGGGAGGCAGAGCGAACATGTGTTCTCCGAAGTGGATTAGTATGCGGTCTGTGGTAGTGTAGGTACCATCCAACGATCCAACTAGTCTATTATAGTATGCTCTTATCCTTATATCTTCTTCTATTCTTATTTTATTGAGTCATTGGAATTGTAAAATAATTGTTTTTATTTCTATTAATTAACATTTATTTATAAATTTTTGAAATATAATAAAACCATAATTTACGTGAAAGAAATTTGCTATATTGATTTTGGGATTCAATAAAACTATGTTTACTTTTGGAATGAAAAATATGTGTGGATTAAGGTACTAAGTATCAAGAAAGTAAATAATAATTAATTTTGAAATGATTTATTGACAAATATAATTTTTTTTTTTTTGTAACAACTGTTTTTCATATTATTATATTAAAATATTGATGAATTATTCATTAAAGATTAGTTTTCTGTTTAAAATATGTTGTTTTATATTTACATTTTATAAATATGAATACATTTAAAATACAATAAAACCACATTTTTAAAAAATATATATAAGAAGTCAATATATGCAATATAAATAATTTACTAAATGTTTTTATAAATATTTAGAAACCAATTCGATTACACTAATTTTTGTATTTAATACAATTTCTATAATTTTGTAAATAATAATAAACCCACATTTTTTTTCAACACAATATTCATGGTGATTTCTCTGTGAATTAATATCTTTAAAATATTATGGATTTAAAAAACAAATTGTTATTTTTCTCTCCATTTTGAATTGGTAACTGTAACCTCCTACCACTTCTTATTTCTTTCTTTGTGCTTGTTAATTGATAAATTTTTATTTATTCAAAAAATTTTTTTTTAATTGTAAACCTCTTTTCTTTTTTTTTTTTTTCTGTTTTAGTGTTTGTTTAATTTATTATAACCGAAAAAAGTTCTAGTAGTTGAAAAAAAAAAAAGCAAACAATAACACTATATAAATTAATATGAAAATCCACTTATCTAGATTTTTTGAAAAAATTAGTAAATGTATTTATAGGAATTTAATTATGATTGAATCAATCCTTTTTTAGGATTAAGGGAAGTACTAAACGTTTAAAAACATAATTTTTTCTCTTTTTGAAAATCTTTATTTTTTTCTTTACTTACAAATCAAATCTTCGTCAATTTGGTTTTTCTTCAAGGATTAAAAAGCTCATTTTCAAGAAAATTTTTAGTACACTCTTCCACATATTTCTTAAATTGATATATTTTCCTTTCTTAATTTATGATATTATCTCATTTCTTTGTTTATTTTTATTATAAATTTGAATTAACGATTCCTAGTTGATCTGATTTCTATTTTTATTAATTTCATTTTTTTTTTAATAGTTATTTTTCATTTTGTTGTAAGTTAAGTCGTTAATAGTCGAAAGTTATTCAAGTTGTTAAAATAAAATAATAATAATGCAGTGAAAAAACCTAAATAATGATTTGTGTACATACCATTTATACACATGTAAGCAGTTGGATATAGTTTAGTTGTCTATCTCTTTGGAAGATAAGATTCTCTGCCAATGTTTAGTCTATTCCTTTCTATTCTCTTTGTAATGATTATCCACTCGTGCTTGGGGTTATCATGTTGCTGCTTAAAGGAATAAGACTCTTGCCAATAATTATGACTTAATAATCAGTGTTGTCAACTGGTATATTAGGCGTTGATTAACACAATCTACCATTTTAGGCGTGAGGCACAATCCCTCAAAACATTATTAAAAATATTTATTCACCTTTTGTTCACCACTAATCGGATACCGGCTGCATTTTAACGATAGCGAACAAAGAGAAAAGAATTGACTATCGATTCTCCCTGGAGCGAAAGCGGTAGTGAAGTTGTGAACTTTTTCAATTAAAAACCGTCGAATCCCCGCCCCCCGGTGAAATGTTTTTAAAAACTTTTCCAGCAAATCTTCTCATTTCTCTTCCCCTTCTCTCCAGTTAAATGTTTTAATAACTTTTTTTTAATATCGATTACACACATTTTTCATAAAGTTAGGAACTTTATTAGTTGCCTGATTTATTAGCAACCATTTCCCAACTGTATATACATAATCCTATAAGTCATTATTTATGGCACTTCATAAAAATTGTATTACTTTTTTTTTATTTAAATAAATTTTAATTACAACATTGAACAGCATAATTTCTATCTTTATTTGTAATTGAAATTGAATATATACTTTAAATCGTTACTTTTTAAGCTGTAATATCTCTTTAACTCTCAAAAGAAGCTTATTTCTAGTAAAAAAAAATAATAACTTAATTTTATAAACATTAGGAGTGAGTTAATTGTATAGATATTGTGTTTATTCTAATTGTGTAGTTGTCATAGTAAACGATGGTAGAGGCGAGAGATACCTTTCATTTACTAAAAATTATGAAAATTATTTATACTTTACATTATTGATTTTAAGATTTTA
>NW_027107817.1:264917-285458 GCF_000696795.3 Halyomorpha halys | reverse complement strand
ATTTATTAAAAATATTTTTTTTTTTCGCCCATTTTGTAACGTATTGTTTAACTTTTTCTAAAACATTTGTTGTCACCCTCTTATACGTTTCCTCTTTTTAACAGTTTTTAGATATCCAAATACTTATAAGGCATTGTCATCTTCCGGTAACTTCGCCATCCTTGTAAGGTATTTTTTAACATTTTCTAAAAACATTTTTCGCCACCCTTTTACACGCTTTCCTCTTTCAAATATTTTCTACTTTTTATTTTTTATTTTTTATCCACTCGTAACATTTCCTTCCAAATACTTCGTCATCTTCGTAACGTATTTTTTAATTCTGAGTCCAGTCGCTCGCGGGGCGGAGCTTACTTGGCCGTTTGATTAGTTACTAGAAGGCTTAGTTAATGTTTTATTCTCTTTTTTCCTTTCTTTCTTTTATCCCCTCCTTCTCTATTCTTTTCTTGATTTTCCTTACCTACGCTATTAGTTATGTTCACCATATATTATTATTGTTATGTTTTATATTCACTTCATTTGTCTAACTTAACTTCGTCTTTTTTTTTTTCTTTATTCTAATATTAAGATTACATATTTCATTAGTTACATATATTTCGTTTTCTCAATTTTATTTTTTCTTTCCATAATTAGAATTTTTAAATTATTAATGAACTAAAATATCCATTTTTCTTAATTATGTTATGTTTCCTTTCTTCTTCAATTACCTAAATATACATTTTATTTTATACTTCTTTTATCACTTAAATTTTATTCTGTACAATTATTTACTTTATGTCATTCTGTTTATTTTTGTATTCATTGGTTGTTATCTTGTTCTTTGTTCATAGCCCTGATGAAGGCTAGAAATTTTTTTTTTTTTTGTTGCACCTAAGATATCCCATATACTGTTTTACATATTTGAACTAATTATGAACAATAATTATATTATATTTCCAATAAAAACCTATAAAATTGTCCTTTATTACTGGACGCTAACATTAAAATGTTTTTTATTTATTTAATTTAGTATTATGGAATTGATAAAGTATTATCAGTTAATAATAAATAAATTTAATTAAACAATAGTATTACTAAGTGCGTAATCAATCTTTCTAATAGATATGTTTTAAATTTATTTAAAAACCCAGGTTTAGTATGGCAATAAAATATATTAAAATTTAATTCTCAACCTATAGTTAAAGGTATGTGTTGGGTAGAAACCAAACAGGGTTTTTCTTTTTCGAGTATGCATACATTTATTAGATTTGTCATGGCTGTAAAAGAATTTAGTAAAGGTTTGAAATGTTTTGGAATATCTGAACGCTGTTCAGCAAAATTAATAGACCGCATGTCAAAAAGCAATCTTCTTTTCTCATTATATAGTCTTTACATGTTATAGAGTTATTTGTCTATATATATAAATATTTTTAACATTATTTATAATGTATTTGTCCTATTTGTTGCAGCGGTTGGGTGCAGTCGCCGTATGATGCTGACGGCGTGATAGGATGGACAAGCGCAAGATGCTGCCGAAACGCCCACGAATAGACACCCTGAGGGGGCCCATCGCCAACGGGCCCCTGCAGACCCGCCCGCTGGTCGCCCTCCTCGACGGCAGGGACTGCTCCATCGAAATGCCCATCCTCAAGGATGTGGCCACCGTAGCCTTCTGCGACGCTCAGAGTACATCAGAGATACACGAAAAGGTCAGTACTGTTGCTATATTAACTAAGACCTGATCAATTCGAGGTTGTGGTGTTGCTGGTAAATGAATCTGGATAATCTAACTCGGCGGGTTGATGCGCGAAAAAAAAAATTATTCTCATTAATAACTCTGGCATTGCAATCAATTTTCCGGTGTAGAGAAGAATTACTCAATTTTAGTGTAAAACCTTGGATGCATGTTAGTATCGACTGGTTACCGTTGTGTAACTCCGATGGAAAGGAAATATTTTAGGCAACAGACCTGCTCTCCAGAACAATTACTCAGACCTATAAACGACTTAGCAACTATGTACTACAGGCTACACAGGAAAGAGCTCTGTTGGTTAATATTTGAGAGATTAATGCCATACCACAGTTATTTTTGCTTTGTTTCTTTTAACATAACTAGTGGTTTTTAAATAATTGACTTGCCAAAAGAAAGTATTGTTTTTAAAGTATATAACGTATTTTTGTTTATTTAAAGTTTTGGTATTATTATGTTTTTAGTTAACATTGCACGCAGATTTCGACAGATGGATATCTTTTCATTGTCTATGTGGTTTTTAATTGTTGAAATAAATCATTTTTTTTGTATTTCTTCTTTTTTAAACACTCATTCATTCATTCAATTACTCTCGAAAATCCAATCGGATCGCAACAAATGACATTACATTTATCTTTTCGACAATAAAGTTGCCTTTTTGCTTTCCTTGACAAAGACATTCGCTTTAGTTATCATTTTATCCGAGAATGACACTTGTTACTTGCCGTTACTATATGTGTATTTATTACCATCGAGTCTTATCTTTTTGTTTTTTAAATCTGTTTTATCATCTGACCGTCTTCGATTAATTTTAAAATCTACCCTACTGTAGCCTCAAGGTCACACTAAAGCATTAGTTCCTAATCTCTATACTTTATTATTTTCGGAGATATTGTGTGTACCTCTAATAATCGAAAGATATGTTAAAATTGTTTTATATATTTATTTAGCCCTATCTTGCCCGATATGCAATACAGGCGTGAAGCTGAAATTTGATCAATAATGGCTGCAAATTTAACAATTTTATTCCTCCCCTCCCCCCGATTGTTCGTTGTCTTCTTCCTTTCTGTTCCTCTGCACTGGCCTTCCACGAACCAGCCCCCTTCGCTCTACGTTAAAATTGATGTAGTAAAATGGATTAAGGATTGCGTTCTTGGAAAATCATAAATTATTGATTATGTTTGGGGCGTCTGTAGCTGAGGAAGTTAAGGTGTAGGTGTGTGTGTGTGTGTGCAACCTCGGGAGTGCTACGGCGCCGGTTCTAATCCGGCCTGGTGAGTCGATTTTCATTTCTTTTCATTCATTCTTACGAAATGAATAATTCACCATCCACCATAGTATGAATAGGGTGGTACCCTGTAGCTACTCTTCTCTACTCCTCCGTAGCAATTGCCATAAGTGGGTCATTAAAAGAAGACAGATGGTTTTCGCTTTTGTGGCAGTAATGTCGCACTGAAGTTATTGCGTTACAGACGTTTAGTTCTCAGATACACCATTTAGCTTGGGAAAAAAATACAAATTATTTGTCAATTCAAAGTATAATATTATTAGCTTTCTTCAAATCGTACACCTCTCTGCTTGCTAAAATTTAATTATGTTGTATACATTAGAAATAGACTCTAACGGTAGTTTTTGTGAGTCATATTTAGTCACTAATTTCTCTGTCACAGCCGTTAACAGTCGAATGTGCGTATTTTCAATCTGATGCATTCACTAATCTAGTATAATTAAATTTTTATTGTTTACAATGTATAATATGTTCTTGTCATTCGCAATGTTTAATTTTATCTATATCGCAATGAAACTGTAGATCTCTCTTACGGTCAATTATAAATCCATACATTAGGACTTAGGTGCAAACATTATTGGTGTATAACTGATGTATACAGTAAGATCAACAGGTCTGATGAGATGCTCACTTCTGGATCAGGACAAGACGTCTTAGAAATGAATGATTTATTACTAATCGAGTTTCAAGTTAATAACGATAAACATTATACATATTTTGTAATATCTCTATGATTTTTGAACTTTACAAATTTTTGGTTAACAGCTGTAGTGAAATGAGCGCGGCTGAGGCTTGTATCGATCAAGGTGTAAGCTCGGGAGCCGAATCAGCAGTAACTGTTCTGCTAACTGCTACGCTAGGCCAAGTCCTGGGTTTTCTCATATTTTTTATAGGATCTTAATAGGCGATATAATGGAGTGCTATTCTATTGTATGCTATTAAATAATCTTGATTTCTATATCACGGTTACTGCACGAACTTGTGCAAGTAGTCCCAAATCAGTTATACATTTAAAATCTGTTCTATTTATTTATTTTTTATGTGGACCTGTCGATTGTATGTTTTAACTTATTTATTCATTAAATTGTTTTATTTTATTAGTACTCTTACTTTTATTATTATTATTTTTTTAAAACTTATTTATCCATTCAAGTGTTTCTTGTAACCGGCTTTTTATCATATTTTCCTTTGAATCTATGTGTTAGTATTGTTCTCGTAAAATGTATTTATTTGTTTGTTTTTTGGTTAACTGATCTACTGCTGTGACTATTATTGATGGTCTAATCTCACATTGCCGTCTAATAGTGAATTTGTTTAGCGAGTGAATTAAAAATTGTGAAATGGAAGGAACAAGAAAGGGAAAGAAAAAAGGAATGAATTGAAACATTTGTATTTGGTGTATATACTGAAATTGATTGTAAGAGGAAACTGTTGGGAATAAAACTCTTTTCTTTCTATTTTATTATACCATGTAATTATATGTAATTTATATATGTCCGATTACGGATTGATCAGTATGCTGTGTGATGTAGCAACCTGATGTATTTGGGCAGGATAGATGAATAACTTATTTCTCTTTCTCTCTCTCTTGAACAGAAGTTTGACTAAAGAATGTTATATAGTGTATAAAATAAAGTCAAACTAATCTTCTGGCACGATAGACCGTGGAGGTCCAAGGCCTCGCACGATGTACTACGGAAGTACATCGCGCGTTTCTTGACGAGGTTTTCATAGGGTAGGTTCGTCACTCCCACGCCTGTCTATTTTTTGTGAGTGCTATTAGCTAACGGGCCTCACAAATGCCCGGGGGGGGGGGGGAGAAGCCTGTGAGTGAATATCATGTAATTATATGCTTGAAAAAAATCCCGTTCCCCTCACATCAATCAATTCTCCTTTTAATTGAATGTTTTGAAGGTACGTGTACGATGGTAAGGAAATGGCAGATTCACCCTGATTCGTCTTACTACACTTTTTAATGTTACTATGTATGAGTTATTAATTTCACTATGATTAAAATAATTTTGTTAATACCATTAATGAAAGTTTAACAATTAGCTAACGAAACCGTAAATTCAATCGGGAAAGTTCCAGTGTTCTCTCTCATCTTTTCCCGTTTGAATCGGATGTTTATAATTTAAGTTTTAGCCAATCTTCTCCGCTAGACGCCCTGATGAAGACCTGACACTCAGGTCGAAACGTTGGCATAAATAAATATTTTTTGTTTATTTATGTCGTTTCTTTGCTGACCGTACTCCCCGACCATCTTCTCCAATCAGTAATCTACGGTCAACTATCTACACTTCGTATATAATTTACGTTTTTTCTTCTTTAGTCAGTTTCTCAATTTTTTTTTTTACTATTCCTAACTACAAGAACTGTTTATTTTTACGAAATAAACAAAATTAAAGGTAATGTTTTGAATTATCAACAATCCAGTTCTGGTAGGAAATTTTAATAATATTCAGACTGTTAAATATTTGTTTAAGATTGCTCTACTCCTTATTTGTAACCTTTTTAAAAGTAAGTGATTATTAATAGATACCAAATATAATAAAAAGAATCGATAAATATAAAAAATAATAAACATGTAAATAATATAAAAGTAATAAATGTATGTATTAAAAGAAAAAATGTACAATGGATAAATAAATAAATTAATTAAAAGAAAAAAATATGTAATAAATATAAAATTAATAATTATAAAAAGATACCAAATATAGGAAAAATAATTGATTAATATAAAAAGTAATAAACATAAAAATAATATAAAAATAATGAAATATATGAAAGTAATAATTGTATATACTAGAAGAAAAAAGTACAACGGATAAATAAATAAAACTGAAAAGGATAATATATATAAAATTAAATTGAAATATTAAATAATGTAGAAATAAAATGTGCCATCCTTACTAGTTACCATGCATGTGATAGTGGACGATTCCTAGGGAATCCAGGATTATTCCTAATGCCGTTTTCTTTACGTCCTTGATATCAACATAAGAGTTCTCCAATGAAGCTCCTTGTAGTCTATGGCTGTCAGAGCTAAACTCGTCGAACTCACAAAATGTTTTCAGTCACTAAAATTGCATTTAAAAAAAAAAAAATTAATAAATAAATTTATCGGCTAGTAGAAATTGTCAGCCTACCCCACTGAATTGGAATGCAATTTCGCTATGAACAGTGTTTTGTGGGTTAGTAGATCTGTTTTCTTTTCATACCCTACCGTATTGAAAATACTCTTCAGCGGAGATTAGAAATTACAATTTAATTAAACATTGGGATAAATAGTCATAATTAATTTGGAATGAAAGTATAAACTAATTAGGTTTCGAAAGAAGTTATAAAATTAGGGATTTCAAACAATTCTCTAAATACTAAATCCACTGAGTGGTCAGCTAAAGTTGAGGATCCCACAGTGTGTGAAGTTAGGAAGGGAGAGATCTGGCAACGCTGCCTCTGTGAGGGCGAAATAGGGCGCACCTGCTCGCATTGTCTCCTCTACTGTGCACTTCGCTATTTGTTAGCCCTTACCAGTCGCTAGCTCTAGCTTTGTATACCTGATTCTCACTAAGTTGTGTTGCACCTGGTACCGGTAAATAAGCAAGACCAAAATTCAGTATTGTAAGAAAAAAAAACATTGTTAAAAAATAATTTTACACTTATGAGGTTTAATTAATTATTTATTTAGAAAAGGCTGTGATATATAACTGAAGATGTCAAATGCACTAAAGCGGATATTTATCTTACAGCGCTGCCGATTCTCCTGACCAAAAACTACTATAAAGATTGTTACAGTCAAAGTTGTACTGACGTACTAGCTCTTGCGTGATAGTTAACAGTACAAGAAATGTCAGTGTATAATTGGTCACGTAATCTATCAATATGTGTACGCCTTGACAGTGAACTACCTTACACTTTACGTTATTGCGGCAAAAGTGTTAGCGACTACAATGGTGTAACTATTTGATAGCTACAGACATAACAGTAATTTCGCAGTGGGTCTGGCGTGATCGTTAATACAAGTAAAGTCATTAGACTAAAAGTTGCATTAACTGTCATATAAATATACCTTGACAGTGGACTGTCGTAACGTATTAGCCTTACCAAATACAATGACGATAGGCGGGAAAACATTGTTCGTATGTATTTTCCCAAAACGTTTAAATTGTTTCAGCCCTTGACCTCAAAACCGAACTAGACTTGCCGCAGAACTTAAAATTGTAGCAAGTTTCGACATATTTCACCTTGTCACCTCCCACGTGAGAAGTGACTTACGACCGATAACGGTTAATAAATAATATAAATTTTGTTGATTGTTATCTAATATTGGTATTATTACGTTTTATGTTGTATATTACTATTATTATTATGTGTTTATATATAAGAGGTACTAGTTGTTATTTATTAGAGGTACTATATGCGATTAAGAGGTACTAGGAGTCAACCAAGATGTAGATAAGACGATTATATTAATGATAGCACCGAATATCCGGGTTGAAGATTCAGGCTAAAATTCTAAAGTAAGAAATAATTAAGTTCTGAGCGAAAATTGTTCGTCAACTGGGTAACGAATAACTGCGAACTCTAACGCAGAAAAATGGGCGTTGTAGTCTTTAAAAAAAATTAGCTAAAAATAGTACTAACAATTTACAATGCACCAACGTTTCGCCTTACTTTATCAGGGCTAAAACGAAGATTCAAACAACAAATATTGTTAACATGGTAGGAGTAAAAAATGACTAGAAATGGTCATGATGAAAACGTACTCGCACAAGGTACATATGTACTCATACTTTGTTTAGATTATTTATTTATTATTTTTTTTAGTTTTTAGCCCTGATAAAGCTCTGCTATGGCAACATAGCTTATATAAAAATTTCTTTGGAACTTGAATTATAATTATACATTTTTGGGAGTAGGTAGCTCATTGGCAAGGCAATGGTCTAGTAACTCCAAGGACCGACCGGCTGGGCAGTTCATTATTATCTCTTTCACTGTAGTCGTTGAGTCAGCCCATCAGTGGGGGTGGGAAGCCCTCCACAGTCCACCCAGCTTCATAAACTTGTATCCGTAATTGGGTTATTCTGACCAAATCACATGCTTGCACAATCGTTGGTCTAGTGACAATAGTTACCTTATAAAGTTCCGCAGCCCTTACCCTCTATGGGTTGATTGAGTGTTACAGATTTAATTATAATGTTTTTTTTATTAAATTTATGTTAGCAGCTAATTTTTAATATATATATTCGTCTATTGACAATATCGCATTTTCATTAGTGACTTCACATATTATGCTAGTGTAAGTCTCTTTGGAATGTCGAGGAGAATAAAAAATCTGTTTAAGTGCAATACTACTCGAATTGCTAAATTCGGAGAGCCGACATTTTCTCAACCATCTAGTACAGATAAAGTATAAATAGTTATGCATAATATTATTTAGACTTTTTAATAAATCCTATAAAGATAATAATAAATTTAAAAAAAGTCTTAGCATATCATTATTCCTTCCAGGCAGGGTTATGTTAATTTTAGGAGAAATCGATTAGAAAGTCCACCACTCTTTTCTGACACCGATAACCCTAAACCCAATATTTTTCTTCAACTGTTAACGGTATTTTTTGCGCCTGTAAACAAGTCGTTGATGTTGAATACTAATAATTGGAATTGATCGGATGATCACGTGTTATATTCGCAGGTAGTGTGTCGGAAAATCAAATCTAGTCTTTAATGAAATATAATTATTTGTTTTACTATTGTTAAATTTATACATGTTCTTAATTAATTAATTCTTCTATAAATTTAATTCTCGATGAGGAACTTGGATTGCTCCCTAGGGAATAATCCTTCTTCACACGTGTGGATCGGTGAATTTGTAATCCTGGAGCCAGAACCAAAAATCATACTCAACTCGTGATAAAGTTAACTTAATTTTTGTGGTTTTAGAGAAAAAAAATAATAATCCGAAAACCAGATAGATAATTATGAACAAAAATTTTTATTTTTCTCTTGCTATAAAAATTCATATTTTAGTATTGTATCGATGTGGTTATAACAAATATAAATATTAAAGAAAGTAACGGTTTACTAAATAAATAACAAAGTAGTCATGTTATCGGGAAAGATAATAGTCTAAGTCTTCTCTCGCTCGGACCGGGTGTATCTATTTTATCTTGTTTAGTTATACATATAATAACTATGAATTAATATATTATTAATATATAACTATTAATTAGCATGAATTAAAGAGCTTGTAAGTTGTTTAATATTGTTAACAATGATTAATGTTTTTTTTTTAAATAAAGAAAATGTAGAGGTCGTGTAGGGAATTAATTTTTTTTTTTTAATTTGACATTCAAACCTTGTTAACAGGCGTATAGAGAAACTACCCATTCGTATAATCACTCTAATGATGATGAAACGGCGGCATAAAATAAATAAATATGGTTTTCTTTATTTATGTTGTTCTTTGCTGACCGCACCCCCCCCCCCCCGACAAACTTCTCCAATGATGTTTTACATTAGTAGGTCTCGTGGCCATCTGCTTTTCAGGCGCCTCGGAGGATTGTCAGTAATGGAAGAGGAAACAAGGTTAGAAAATAATGAGTTTGAATGGTTAGAGAGTTTATAATGGGAGGATCGGTTTCTGGTTCGGGCTAGATCGGTTACATATGGAACATTAAGGTCTTTATGTATGATTTTATTTGTGACAAAATTAATAGCATTGAGGATTTTGAACCGTAAGGATTGGATACGAGAGGAATTCGAAGGTTTAGTGGAGCCTCAAAGCTCAACTCCATATGTCCATATTGGCCTTATTACAGTCTGGCCTTTATTGACCTTAGATCAGTCTTTTGTAATGAGTTGAAAGATTCATCATCTTAAGTTTAATATGTTGTATGTAATATGTAAAACTTTCCCTGTTTTAATCAATTTTCTTGTTCAGAAATATATCGGTTTCGCCCTGAGAACCTTAAGAGAATGGATTATAAATTTATATTTACTATCTTAAAGAAGTTAAATTTATTTCAAATTTTGATGAGAATCATGACATGTCAGCTCTTTGCTTCGCTTTTATCGTTAGGATTCATAATTTGTCTCTAAAGAGCTCCTGACGTTTTGAAGAGAGCTAGAGCTGCTGCCAAAAACTATTAAATGCCTGCGATGTGCGCATATGTAGAAATAACGTTGGCCCCGCGACTAGTTACTGTTGAGTGCACTGTTGTAATCTTTGATGATCGAGGTTTGCACCACCGATGATAAGTTTCAATCCAATTCTATTTATGTTAGGTATATACTTTTTCCGACTGTTAATCTGAGGTGTCCTATCTATGGTTTGCTTTTATGTGATGTTATCTTTGTTTTTGTCTTTTTTTAAAAACTTTCTTTCTCATTCTTTATTTTATATTTTTTTTTGTAAAAAATATCTTTATTAACATGTTATGTATATAAATAGTTGACCCTATTATTTCAAATTATGAATAAGGTACCTGGTTGTAGTAAAAAGAGATGAAAAATAGTTATAACTACATATATTTTGCGACGTTTCGCTCCACTTTGTAGAGCTTCCTCAGGACTAAAAAGATATGAAAGCAACTGAAATAAACAATTTTAAGAATATAGAACATTGGGCAAACTATAAGGTTAAAAATTAACAGAAGACGTAATAACTCGTAAAATTAGAATAATATACAGAAAATAAGAAAAATAATATGAAGATGTTCAGGGTTGCGGTAAAAAAAGAACAATAGTTTTCAACAATTTATTGTCCAACGTTTCGCCCCATTTTGTAGGGCTTCATCAGGGCTCAAAAGATACATAACAACTTAAGAACATTACAAAAATAAGATAAAAAAAGGTAAATTAAGATAGGATAAATATTATGAAAAAAATAAAATAAAAAGATTAAAAAATTGATTATAATAGTAATAACTACTTATAAGGTTAAAAATTAATAGGGGGCGTAATAACTCGTAAAATTAGAATAAAATACAAAAAATAAAAAAAATAAAAATTAATAATATGAAGAAGAATATTAATAATATGAGGTATTTAACGAACATAATAGTTTTCAACGATTTATTGATCAACATTTTACCTCGCTTTGTAGGGCTTCATCAGGGGTGAAAAGATACAAAACAACTTAAGAGCATTACAAAAATAAAATTAACTAAAAAAAAAACTCGTTTAAATTAGAATAAAATACAAAAAAAAAAAAAATTAATAATATGAAGAAGATAGGGTTGCGGTATTTAACGAACATAATAGTTTTCAACGATTTATTGATCAACATTTTACCTCACTTTGTAGGGCTTCATCAGGGCTGAAAGGATACAAAACAACTTTAGGGCATTACAAAAATAAAATTAACTAAAAAAAAAAAACTCGTAAAATTAGAATAAAATACAAAAAATAAAAAATTAATAATATGAAGAAGATAGGGTTGCGGTATTTAACGAACATAATAGTTTTCAACGATTTATTGATCAACGTTTTACCTCACTTTGTAGGGCTTCATCAGGGCTCAAAAGATACAAAACAACTTAAGAGGATTACAAAAATAAAATACAAAAGGTTAAATTAAAGTAGGATAAATATTATGTAAAAAATAAGTGAAAAAATTAAAAAATTAATTATATAGTAGTGAATGAGTGAATAACAAATCAGGACAACTTGCCTGTACAAGTTTAGAACTATGGAGACTTTGACAGAAAATTGGAAGCTTATAGGGAGTGGAGGGCTGGTGGCCGTTTATAAGAAGTTTCTAATTAAGAAAAAATTAAATGATGAAATACGTAAATAATAATAAAGGTAAGATCTTTAATATTGGACACCTTCAATACGATCTCAGTTCTGGTAAATTTCTTTTTTTAGTTTTCTGATTTCTTTATTATCTTATCAATTTTCCCTATTTAATTGAACCATACTCGTGTACCTTTGTTCCACTAATCCTACAAAGAAGTCTTTAAATAGTTCGTCGAGAATACACTGCGTAGGCTCTCTTTTGACGCAAGTACCGGTTGATTTAGTTAATGCCATGCATTTTGATCTTATTTTATTTGGATTTTTTTGGACCATTTTAATTAAAAAAAATTTCCTAAAAAATTGCGGTGCTGTAAGTTCATTCCACGAAATCGCTAATAAACCTTCATGTCCCTACAAAGCCGACAACCTAGTGCTATGGGTTAAATGGAAATATAGATATTAAGATATTTTTATTCAGAAAGTTTATTCTTTGTGTAATGCTAGTTTCTCATCACGAGTCCTCATTTATAATTTGCAAATTAACTAACTAAATAGAACTAAGGCCATAATAATGCCGACAATTGCTGAAGAGGAGAATCCTAGACGATCCCCCTACTCCTAATTACCATTTGCAGCCCCTCCCAGGAGGGATAGCAGTAGCTGGGCGGGGAGGGCCCTTAACTAATTATAGTTGGGGGGTAAATCGGCGAAAGGATAATACTGTCTAGGGGAGGGAGGAGTTATGTCCTCCCCAGCAGCCACCGCTTTAATTGAATCCTGTCCTAGCTTAGCAGTAAGGAGGAGAAGGATATCGATCGGCTAGTAGTTAGTAAAGTCCGGTCTAGGCTTAGTGGCTTCTAACTGATTAGTCATATCGAGATATCCCTGGATGATATGTAGTTGATAACTATATAGTCTCTTCTGTTTAATTTCTTGTCCACATCTAATTTAGGTCCAAAACTGAGTGCGTCCCACCACCATTTTCTAATTGGGTCGGAGTAGTAATAGGGAGATCCTTTGATAAATATTTGATAACAGGGTAGCATTTTGGAATTTTTTCATCATGTGTATAATGTTATTTTTTATTTTTTAAATTTTAACATTTCATAAAAATTTCTATGAATAAATTATCAACAAATAACTAAATTACAATATTTAAAAAAAAATTAAAATTTTTAAAAATAGCCTGGAGATATGGAATTCGTGTAAAGGAATGGAGGACTTTTTAAAAATATTCAAAATACAATAATAATTAATTTTCTTTGGAATGGATCCTCAAAAGGGTATGAATAAAATTTTTTAATATCATTATGCATTAGACATTTCTTTTATTTATTTATTTATTAAGACATTTCCAAACTGGAGTTGTTATAATTATAATATTACATTTTGGTGTAAGGAAAAAGAAAAGAAAATGTTTAAATGTTGAAACCTTTTATTTTGTACTGAAATTTATTTCCGTTATGGTATTTTTCGACCTTGAAGACTAACACTATCTGCAATTCCACCGGATTTCAACATAAAACGAAATCCTTAATTTTCAAAGTGGATCGCCCAAATGTAGCAAAGAGAGCAAATACATAAGAACTCTTTTCCAAAACTTTAGTATAGTACGAAAGTTAATTAATTATGTTTAGAGAAAATTAAAAAAAAAAAATGATTCTATAAGTTAATAATATTTTTGTTGAACTGGTCAGTACCAATACCGATAGAATTAGCCGGGTTGTTTTAATTTTTTTTTTGTTTTTTGTTATCCCCTAAAACACAAAATAGTGACGTATAAATTTGTTTTTTGTTTAATTTTTTTTTTTAATTTTCTAGGAACAGGTTTCAAAAAAATTAATTTTATTTAGAGGAAATAATATTTAAATTAATTTTTTTTTAATCTTTACGTTTTTAAATAAATTTCTACTTTCTGTCTCTCAAATGTAACTCTCCACGTATTCCTATCGAACAGATATGGTACCATGGACTACTTTTGGACAAAAGACTAACTTAAAATCTTCATATAAGACCAATGAAGATAAGAAACTGCACGTCGATTCCGACTATTACAGCACTTACTAGACCAACTCATTACAAAATACTCATTTATATGACTGTAATAAGGACTATCCGGATTTACGGAGATGAGCTTTGGGGCTTCACTAAACCATCGAATCCCTCTCGTCTAATCCTTACAATCCAAAATACTTAATGCTCCTTTGTCACAAATCAAGTCATCCATAAAGACATTTATATTCCATATGTTACCATTTTGGCCAGAACCAGATACCAATCCTTCCATGGTAAACTTACCAACCACCCAAACACTTGTACCCAACCTATCTTCTTCATTACCTGATAATTCTCCAAGGCGTCTGATAAGAAGATGCCCTCGAGATCTTTAGAAATATTATTAGTGTTCTAGGGTAGATTATCCACCATTTCTTTATTATTTCAGTGTATTACAAGATTTCTTCCAATTTTATCTGGAGTAGATGAACGTTTTCATACTTTTCGCCGTATGATAGTAGGTCCTTGGGATTTATAACTTATATTCCTACAGTTGCCAAAGCTATTTAATAATTAATAAACTTTGTTTGAAAATTCGTCTACAAGCAAATGACATGTTAGATATTGAAAATTGAACATATAGTAACAGTTGCAGTTTGTGTAAGGAGTATCAAAGGTTAATTTTTTGAATTAATATTAATGATTAGGGAAGTTAATATTGTCCTTGCATTTTCTATTAGCAGTCTGGGAGAAAATCTGCTGAGTGCATAAAACAGGCAGGGTTTATGAATTATCAAAGCAAATATTTACAGTAATGCCATTGTCATTCGAGGTCATTTAAATATTTATACTCTGATCGGTTGGCAACATTGTATTATTAAGATTATTAAGTCACCGTCGGTTTGAGAGCTTTTGTCCCTGATAAAAAAATGAGTAAATAAATAACATGTTTTTAATTACATCATGTTTTTTTGTGTTGTTTTTAGATTACAATCGTTGTTAGACTAATTTTGGTCTGTTTGCCTTACTTTGACATTATCAATGCAGATTATATGGTACTAGCTGACCCGGCAATCATTCCCAATAGCTAGATTTGAGGTTGTATTTAAATTAATTAAACAATTGAAAATTTAATCCCAATTTATAATATGTTTAAAATTTAACACAAATTGTTATTTTTTATTAAAATATTGGATTAATGATCGAAATAATTTTTTTATTTTAACTGTTTATAAGTTTATAATGGTAAATCACGACATACATATAATAGCATATGATCATTTAAACCATTACCTTTTATATATAGATTACCGTTACTATCAATATATACAATTTTCACATTAACAATATTTGATATTGTCTCGTGATTTTACGTTATTCATATTTAATTTATAGTTTAGCCAGAATCTCTCCCTCAAGCTCCCTGATGAAGACCTGAAACTCAGGTCGAAACGTCGGCAATTATTAATCTACGGTCAACTATCTAACTGACACCTCATTATGTAATTATATAATTATCATGTCCTTCCTATGACTGTATTGATAATTTAGATTAAAAAAAAAATAACGAAGTGAAGTAATTCCATTTAAAGGTTTTGGTTTACACCTCGTTTTATGATTAAATTTAATTATTATTTAATGCATCCCTTTCCAACCCTAATAAAAGATATTATGATTTATTAGCGGTTATAAGGAGCGGTGCCAAATTTTATCAGAATCAGCTGAGTCGGTCTGATTGGCTGGTGACCAACAGGGATAAGCATGCATGTATATATTTTAACGAGTTGCAGTATAGTTGGGCCAGGTAGGCTCACGGTATGCTAGTAACTGACGTCAATAATTAACAGTTATAGAGTTATGTGACTTTAATATAGTTTTATTAGTATTTAATTTGTTTCTAAACAACTGATCTTTCGATAGAATTAATAGCGTGTGGTTATAGGCAAAGTACCGTCATTATATAACCTGTTATATTATTATAAATTAACCGTAATTACAGTCATTAAATCAGTCTTGGGTCGGCTAATAATTGCTTATAATAAATCTATTTTCTTTCAAATTTTGTGACTATATTTATTCCGTTGCTGTTCTTAATATATATATATATATATATTCTAAAGGTTCTTCTAACTTTTTTTTGTTTTTTAAGCAGGAAAGTATCTAATGTCGATTATTCTTATTGGCACATAAAGGTTTTAGTTCAAAAATTTACATTGTCAAAAAAAATGGCATTTGATTTCACCAAGTTTGTAAGGTTGTTATTATAACGTGAATACTAATATATAATATCAATATATTTGATATATAATATCAAAGGAATTCTCAAAGTCCTGTTTACGGTTATATTTTCATTATGTATATACGATTCCTCTACACAACTATTGATATAACATTGTCCCATCCTGTTTATTGAGTAGTTAATATTTACACAAATAAAATGAAAATATAGGTAGTGGGTAGTTCAATGATAAGCCTCTTTGCTACGAACTCCAAGGACCAGGGTTCGAATCCGGCTGTGGTGGACAATTATTTTCTGTCTCACTTTAGCCATGAGTCAGCCCTCTGAGGTCCACCCAGCCTCATAAAGTAGATACCCTTCATTGTATAAAAATCTGGCGGACGAGCGTGATTCTGACTAAATCACCATCTTGCATAACCGTAGGCAAAATCACGAGTAAGGCCTCTACAAGATGATTTTTTAAATGTCAACTGCTTGATAATTTCGTAAGGGTACCCACTTAATGAGGTTAGGTGTATCCTATAATTACTCCAGAAACCACAGGGTTGACTTACGATTTCAGTTAGGTACTAATTAATTAAATTATAATAACTTATACATTATTTAACAAAACACCTTATTTTCTAAAGAGAATTTGACCAATCTATGAGTACTTTTTTGTTGCTTTTTGAGGTCTGCTTTAACTTGCTTGTTGATTTTCGCAGGATTATGGCAATTGCATATGGTTGATATTTTCGGGCTTCTGTCAACTTTCTAAACTTGTCTTGCACACCTAACTCGGGAATATATTGTATATTGTTCTCTACGTTGCTTATGTCCGACTAATCAATACAAACATATCGATGTATTGTATTATCGATACGTACAGCGGTGAACCCAGGTGTGGTTGCTGAGATAAATGGCTGCATCGGGCCAGATATCGGGGACATTGATGTATCATTGTCCACCGCTGCCATAGCCGCATCAATTTCTCATCTTATTATGATTAATCATTGGTAATATAATAACAGGGGTATTCTTGATCTTAGAAATATTTCCTTGTTTTAGTATGTTAAAACGATATAACATCTATCATGGTTGAGTCTGTTAATAAGGCTGCTGAATGGAGAATGATGTCACTAAAGGGACATGATCTCCTCTACCATATTTTTTGATTTGTAGTTTTGATAGATTAGTTGCTGGAAGTACTTGTTTGGTTGAGGTAATTCATCAAAGTAATTGATGAAAATGTGGTTGTTTTTGGATAGAAAGGCTACATAAGAAGTTGCCCAGATGATCCACTGGGAGCTCCTCTGTATTTAACATATAACATGGACTTTAATTTAGGATGCTCATACTTCCTATAGTATGCTCATACTCCCATAGAATCCTATACTTATAACATTTAGCGTGTTTACACTTTGTACGTTTAACACCCTCGTTATTCATTATTTGCTAAATCATACGTCATATCACCAAGCATACTTACATAATACTAGACATTTTAAAGAATATATACTTAATAAATAATTAAATAACTATCAAGGTCATTTGAGTACTTCAAAAACAAATAAATTAGTACTGTGTTAATTTGTTGGAAGAATAATGTTCACAATCATTTCTTTATTTTATTTTTATTTATTGACATTTACAACTGTATATAAAATACAACAAGCAAATTTGAAGTAAGATTATAATGATATGATACAGCATGTAGAGAAACTACCCAGTAGTAGAACTCTAAAAAAAATTTATAATATAAGGTCACGAGGCCATCTTCTTTTCAGGCGGTTCGGAGGATTGCCAGTAATGGAATAGGAAGCAAGGTAAGAAACTGGTTTGGGTGGTTAGGGAATTTATAATGGAAGGAATGATATCGGGTTCGGGTTAGATCTGTTACATAAGGAACATCTTATTTTGTTTAAAATATATTATAATCGTTATAATTTAAGTTCTTCACTCTGATACGCAGTTGTTTAGTGTGTTAGTAACTTAAATGTAACTAGTATGTTTAGTGTTAAACTTAAATGCAATTTCTCTCAATTATGTTGCCAAGAGTCCAGTTGCATACCATTCCAACTTGTAGTGCGTGGTTTAAAATCGGTTTGGAAGAAAAGACGTAAATAAAACTATATATAAACAAATTAGTTCTTTATTTTTCATGACTTTCAACATCACACGTTTAATAGTGATTTATGAAATCGTTCTGGATCTAACAAGAGAACGTTTTGCCCCATTTAATTTAATATTAAAATTTAGAACTGCTCCTGTTAATTTGACCTATGTATATTGAGCAATCTACAAAATCAATTAACGACGATTAACAGAGAGGAAAACCTTCGTAATTAGTTCAAGTAATGTCTTAGAAGGTAATAACGATTACCTTTACTATTGTTAATAGCTGTATTAATAATAATAGCAAGTTAATGTTTTTAATTTTTTACGACGCAGTTTATTGTGCAGTGCGGAATAATTGTTGCTGCTAGGTCGTTATGGTCTCTTGAGATTTTATGATAAGGTTTTCTTCTTTCTGATGAACAAAACGCGATAATTCTCAATGTTATAAAACTAGTCAACTTCGTATTCCTATGTATCAAGATATAACTTGTGTATTTTTAAAAAATTATTATTAAGCATTTTATAGATCGTAAAATTTTAATCAATTAATTATAACCGCTATTTAACGTAACTAAGTTTATTGTAGGAAGATAGTCCGAGTGGCGGTTCATAAAGGTATTAAAATAGTAGAAGAAAACTATTTATTGTTAGCCAACGTTTCGCTCCACTTTAGGCTTCTTTTAGTTTTTTTTAATATAATTTTCTTTTCACCTATCTTGAAATTTTTTTAATCCTCTCTTCTTATATTACTTTTTTGAATCTTATTTCTTTGGGCCCTGATACAGCCCCACAAGCGTAGGTGAATGTTGCTCGCCAGTTAATTTTGTTGCTCTACTGATAAAATTCTGAGCTTATTTTTATAATTTGATTTATATTATGATAGCTATAGTAGTTTCATATATGGTTATTGGGTTATTCTTATCTTTTTTCCATAGTGTACTTAGGTTTTCAATTTCATCTCTTATTTTGTTAATGTCCATAAATCAGATATTAAATTAATGTTTATAACTTTTATTATAATCTGCTGTAATTTAAAAAAATTGTTCCTGAAGATGGCGTTTTACCCGAAACGTTAAAAAAATGTATTAATTAATATCATTAAAATATTTTGGCCTTTAGAAATAAAGGATTTTCTAAACTTCTTATTAAACATTAAAACATACATAATACAAATTGAGATTATCATTTAGATCAACTCAGTGTGCTAGTATGATAATAATGAGTGTAAAAAAATCTAATAACTGTGACAATAATGAAATATTGTTACTTCTCTAAGTTACAGTTGTTAATTATTGAATGACACTCAAAAATCTGGAGTGGAGAAAGATTTGTTTTGAAGGATTAGTATCTTGGGTTGCCGCGAGGAGCGCTACATGCCTAAGCTTAATGATGTCCACAATATTTAGTCCGAGTTAGTTTGATTTTTTATCATTTTATTTATTTGTGTTAAAAATAAAAAATTGTCTTATGAATAATCGTATTCATCATAAATAATTGACCCAGTGATGATCAAAAAAGCTACCGCTTAACTTAACTGAGAATTATCATCGATATTTTTTCGATGTTAATTCATGTCGATTCTGAGGCATTTGTCTGAGGGTCTTTATTATTATGAATAAATTAACTTAATAAAGAATAATTATTCACCCTAATTCTGTCAAAAGGTTATAAATAAATGGGTTTTTTATCCGCATTTCGTAATCTGTCGTATCTATCTCTTTCTCTTCTCACATTTATTAATAAATCTTAAGCTAGCTCAGAACCAAATATTTTTCTTTTTAAAAATTAGAATTTGCTTTTTTATACTCTCGTTTTAAACGATGTCTCGGTATCATATGCTCTATCTCCTACCGTTTTTAACTAGATATCGATATTAGATGCTTTATACACTACCTTTTTAAACTATATATCGTTATTAGAAGATTTATATACATCTGTTTTTAACTAGATCTAGATATTAGATTCTTAATACATTACCTTTTCAAACTAGATATCAATGTTAAAGGCTTTTACGTTACCTTTTTAAACTATATATCAATATTAGACACTTTATACACTACCTTTATAAACAAGATATTGATATTATATGGTTAATATAGTACCGTTTAGGTATTGATATTACATGGTTTATATGCTGTTTTTAACTAGATCTCGATATTAGATTGTTTTACTCTACTTTTTTTAACTTTATATCGATGTTAGATGCTTTATGCACTACCGTTTTTTACTACATTTGGATATTAGATACTTTATACACTACTTTTTTAAACTAGATGTCGATATTAAATGGTTTTACATTGGTTTGAAGTCGATATATTGACCCAGTGATGATTAAAAAAGCTACCGCTAACTTAACTGAAAATTAGCATAGATATTTTTTCTGTGCTTGTTCATGTCGATTCTGAGGCATTTGTCTGAGGGTCTCGTTTTTTTAAATTTTCATATTATATA